>NW_008355363.1:3123937-3137202 GCF_000622305.1 Nannospalax galili | reverse complement strand
TATTTTTAGTTGGAGATGAGTTTTTATTCACTGTTCTGTTGCTTACCCCCAAAATGACTATCAAAATGATTATTCACCCTCATGAGTCTGTGTGTCACCAGCACAGGGAGGGTTGCCTGTGCTGTTTTTAAACACAGAGCCCCTGGGAGCAGAGGACACATTCTAGTTCCAAGCTGCTGAAGACAGGCTCCACCCAGCCGCCTTGCAGCAGCAGCCTACTCCTGGCTCTACAAAGGCCTGTCCCAAGGGGAGTTGTGGGTTGAGGAGAGTTTCAGACAGTAAGGAGGAAGATCAGTCCAGGTCTGAACTTGAACAAAGATTAATGCTGACAGCACAGTTATGAGACTGTCAGAATTGAGAAAGACAGCTAAGACACTTCAGGCCAGATCCAAACTCTGCAGGACAAAGGACATGCAAGGTGGGATGAACTTTACAAAATCACAGAGGGCAGAATTGGTCTTTGAGGAGTTGCTAGTCTTTTGTTTAAGAGTTTGGTAAATATCTTGGTAGAGAAGTGGATGAAACCCAGGGTTCTCACAGCAGGAGCAGGTCATCTCTTCCCCCCAAACTGGCCCTGATCAGGAATATCTGACTGCTTAGTCACCTCACCTACTAGCCTGCCAGCTTGCCAACCTGCCAGTCCATCCTTCCTACTCACTCTCAAGGTTCTCGTAATAATTCAACTGTAAACCTAAAAATTTACAGCCAATTTTGAAAGAGATGCATCCTACCTCAGGATTGAATATGTCAATTGTGTTGTAATGATATGCTTCTTCTAAGTATGTTGTTATTAAATAAATAATTTTTAAAAATTAAAAAAAATGCAATTATTAATTACATGTAAGAGGATGGAAATGGAAGTTATCATTCTGAGTGAGGTAACCCATAAACAGAATGACAAACATCACATATTCTTTTTCAAACCTGGAAATTCTAAGTATGTTGTTATTAAATAAATAATTTTTAAAAATTAAAAAAAATGCAATTATTAATTACATGTAAGAGGATGGAAATGGAAGTTATCATTCTGAGTGAGGTAACCCATAAACAGAATGACAAACATCACATATTCTTTTTCAAACCTGGAAATTATAGCCACGCATGTTTTAATTTGATAATTCAGAGAGGTCAAGATACTAGTAAATAATGATGGGAGAGGGGCCTTCTTGGGAGGGGTGGTAGGATGCAGTTATATGAAGGGGGAAAAGGGCAACATTAGATAAGGAAAGATGAAAGAGCCTGGGGAATGAGAGTGCAGGGCAGAGGAGGGAATATAGAGATGGATAAGCAACACTAAAGGCCTTTAGAAAAAAACATGTGGAAACCTACCACTACAGAAACATTTTAAAGTATATATGTGTATATCAGAAAAAGAGATTAAAAGGAGCTATCTTATAACAGGAGGACATTGCCTTTTCTAGTCATAATAGGCTAATAATAAAAAATAAATAACCTCAATACAAAGACTGACTCCCTTTCTCAAAACTGTTGACCAGGGCCCCATAGACTTTCAAACAATATTGGCATCTATCCTGCTTTTGATTAGCCACCCAAACTGGATAGTGCAATCCTATGCCGAAGACAGTACATACATGAGGGGTAGAACATACAAGGGAAATCAAGCTGATGATGACTTCAGAGCCACATCTCTACTGACTAGATTTTATAGAGCGTAAAGGTACTACACAAACTACCAGAAGAAAAGAATTTAATCATGAACTGTACCCAGCTATGAATCCTGTGAACTACAATAATAACTGACCAGGCAAGATACACCCACCAGCACAATAGTGGCACAATTATTATGAAAATAAACAAACACTATTTAATTGACTTTAACAACTAGTTCCTAGGATGGAGCCTATACTGATTTTGATATTAGGCTTAGGAATCTGACGCTAATCAGGCCACAGGACATGGGGGAGAACCCAATACTAATTTTCTACTAAACAGTTCTAGTATTAAGCTGACTCTAAATGACTTATTGTTATATTCATAGTTAACGCATCTCTCAACTCTCACCAGAGAAGTTTCCTTATGCAGCAGATGGTGAAAAACACATAAACCCACAACTGGCCAGTGTGCAGAGAACAAGAGGCTTCAGAGTGTTTATCCCTAAATAGGATACCTGTATCAAATTTCTGCCCAGTCAAGGCTCAGGAATCATTGTGGAAGAGGGGGTGGAAAATTGCAAGAACCAGAAGTAGTGGATGACCACAATGATACAGAGTTTTCCAGACAGATGGTCAGTTATTCGTATGAATTCACAACAATGATCACAATATGTACAAGTCTTATGCAAGCTCAAACTGGAAAAAAGAAATCCTTGCATAGACGTGAGGAATTTTGTAAAAAGCTCCAACCCTACCTAAGGAAATGTGGTAATAGATAACTGCTGTGAGGTGCAGAGACGGTCTCTTTCAAGCATTGGACTACAGGTAGATTAACTAGAATCCAGTGGATCAACCCACACCGAAGGACATTCGGGGGCATATATATTTGTGCACACGCACACAGAGAGAGAGCGAGAGAGAGAGAGAGAGAGAGAGAGAGAGAAGGAATGAGAGAGAACATTAAATTTGGCAGGGCAAGGTGGGCATAGGGGAGGGGATCTAAATACCATTAAATTATACTATATGAAAATCACAAAAATTGAATAAAAATTGAGTTCTTTAATAATAATATAGGAAACAGAGATAGAATAACATATGCAATTTAAAACTCAACAGTTACTACATTTCTTACAATGTGAGAATAGGTGAAGTTAAATTTTATAATAGACCTTATGCAACATGCTATGTAATATGTTTTCATTTCAACATGAAATAAATATCAAATTATGTATGAGATAGTTCAGATTCCTTTTTAGTATGAAGTCATTAAATCCCCATATGTATTTAATACTTAAAGAACATATCATTTAAAACTAGTCTTATAACAAAACTTTAAATATCTATATGTAGCTAACGATTATGATTCAGATCAGCTGGCCTAGATACTGAAACCTGACTTTCGGGATCAATCCTAGACCATTGTGAAGACTGGACACCTAGTCTAACTTTAAACTGTATCTCTACCCAACACCCCGTGGTCTTTTTGTAACTAAAAGGTTCATTTTGCCCAGTTTAGATGATTATTAGGTGTATGATATAGCATTTAATATTGTCTCGATTTTCTTTTCTTTTGGTTTTAGCTCTGAAGGAAGTTAGGAAAACATGTTCTTATTGAACATTCTGTCAAATATATTCACGTAATAGTAGCTAGTAGCCCAACATTAACAAACAGGATCATAGTATTAAAACTTTACAGAAAAAAATCACTAGCATTAAGTACTATCTATACAACAGTTTCTTTATTATATCATGTTCTAAATATTTATAGTTTCTTTAACCCATTGAGAAAAGTGTATGAGTTGTCATATTAAGTTCAATTTCAAGTTAAACACAAAATAACAAAGCACATTTCACAGCGCTGAAAAAAAATCTACCTATTTTTCATTTTGGCAAAGCTCTCCTAAGAAAAGCACTTTATCTACAATCATGAATTTCCTGGCTTTACAAAGTAATACTTCAATCAAAAATTTAACGCAGGATTATATGATAGTTGGAAAAATATAATACAGCTCCTGTAAGAGGATATACTGAAATCTTTTCACAAGATGATCTTACTACTGCTTAAATACAAGCTAAAAATATTCTTGAATGTGCAGTTAATTGTTTGAGTAATGATAAAACTGCAATATTTCATAAATGTATTTGCTCATATTAATATATTTCCTCGAGGAAAAAGGCAGCACAGGATAAAATAGAATGCATGAGATTATGAAAGTAAATGTATTATAAATTATGATGCAATTCTGGTTGCAGCATGTAGGATAAAATTAATATATTTTCTTGCTAAAAGAAAAACCAAATATAGAGATGTACAAGTATCTTAACCTGAGGATTGTGGGAGAAACTTCACAGTACTTTTGCCTTTTGTTATCTTTAGATTCTATGCATCTCTATGTATTCATTATAGTGAACGACTACCATATTGTATATGACTATATCATACAAATATGCTACAATATTATTTCTTATTATCATCATTCATTATATGATGTATAAAATGAATAATGAACCTGAGCATATTTCTTATTTAATATGTTTATGTATGATTATTTTCATAAAAGAAACCACGGTGTAGGTACTTATAAATAACATTTTGATAAATTTATAAGTATTGATATGCTAAAAATAATGCCTTCTGTATCCATTTAGTGATTCCTGCCAACCTCCACAGAACAGTTAATAATGAGAATCACATATATATACACATATTGATTTTGCATTAATACCACTTTTTCTAATGATAATAACAAATTATTTCTTCAGCTTTGTAGTCAAACTGGTAAAAATATGTGTACATGGTTAACATTTGATCTCTAGACTCTACATTATACTTTCTGATGGAAGCATATAGCCTCAAAACCTAGCATAATGAAAAAACAAGTCTTGAAGACAAACTTTGATGACGATTTTGTTTTAATATTAAACTAACACTAATCTTCACCATCCAAACCAGCTTTTACAAATCTATATGAAATTCCTCAAGAATTAACATTTTAGTCAGAGTAGAATCATTAATTCTATCAGATGCTATATTTGCCATTTCTGTAAGTAGCCTAAAAAGCCACTCCACTCTATTTTTAAGGGAATAGTATTTCTATTATATATATACAATAGTGAGAATGTTTTGTATTCTTGCTGTGTTGATGGGATAAATGAGTTTCAAAAGCTAGAAGACTTTCTCTGCTCTAATAATAATATTGTTCTTAAGTGTAACATAATTAGCCATCTCATCAATCTTTCTGCTATTATATGTGCTTATACCTTTGGGGAAAATAATATTAATTTTATTATCAGTAGTAATTGAAACATTATTCACTACTAAAAGTAATGGATTGACTTAAGAAGATAATATGTTTTCTCAGAGTTTAAAAGTAGCTTTTAATTGTGAAGACTAATTGTGTCATCCTCTTACATTTTTAATACCTCTTATTTTTCTAAAACTGTTAATTAAAAATGGTTATATGACAAATATAAGCATTTTTGCAAGATGAATGAATTCTTGATATTTATCTAAATTGTTATAAATCACTATTGATTCTGGGATAAATTATAGCTCTATGATTATGCCAACTATTTTTTAACACTCTAAAAAATCTTAACTATATGACCAGTGAAATACTTTATATATATATGATCATTTATAATATTAATATAGAGTAATTATGAAATCTTATTTGAAATATCTAAACAACAAATGTACAAAAAATATTTGTAATTTTTTGTTTGTGTGTTCATGTGTGTTTGCATGTGTTTGCATATGTGAATGTTTAGGTGCAAGTGCACATTGTGCAAATATATATGTGGAAACCAGAAGTAAATGGTTCATGTCTTCTTCAATTGTTCTCCCCCTTAGTTTTTGAGATATGGCCTCTCAGTGCACCTGGAGAACCCTGATTCATGAACACTAGCATACCAGGGAGCTCTAACTATCTTTCTGTCTCGGTATCTCCAGCTCCAGGATTACTGATGTTTGCCACTGTGCCAGGATGTATACACACTGTGTTGAATCTGAATTTAGGTCTTCATGTTTGTGTGGCAAGCACTTTAATAACTGGGCCATTTCTCCATCCTTTAATATATCCTTTAAGAAGGTCAAAACTGGCATGTGATAACACCTGGCTATGATGCAAACTCCCGATTGTGCAGCAAGGAGGCCAACTGTGGTGAACTGAACCAGAGGGAACCAGAGGGAACTATATTACTCCAACAACCTACTGACAAATTTTATATCCATTATCTCCACAAGAGTCCATGTGTAGAGCTAAAGGCTACATAACAAGAAACAGTGCCAGCCAGGAGATACCTTCTTTTGAGCTGTTACCCAGGGTGGTCCAACAGACTCCCAAAATTACTCAGGCTGTTGCCACAGCCCTTGATGGCCTCCCAGAACTTGAAGGTAAGACCCTGCTTCAGAAGACAGGGCATACTTTGGACACAGAATTTGGATCAATAGACTGCAATTGACCTGCAACCACTTCCCTTGAAGGCTAGCTATCATAGCTTTGGAGAGCACTATGAAGGTGCCAAGGGAGAACATCAATGGCTGATCCAACACCAGCTTTAAGACCAAATAACCACATCAGTGTCCAGCACAACATACATCATTGGTGCAGTAGTGGCACTGTTATCTTGGGGGAAATCAACAGCATTCTAATTTGACTAAACTCCCACTCAGAGGCAGGAAACTCAAGTGTGGTAATGTAAACATAGCCTAATACACATGGCTGGAGTGGCAATAGATCTTAGATAAAACCCAAGACTGTCACATCGCTAGACTACTGTGATTTCTTACTATGTGCAAAATATGAATCCTTATATTTATAGACAAATATCCCAGTCACCACTCATCAGAGAAGCTCATTTTGCACCAGAGACTATTACCAAGTACCACAACTGGTCACACACAGACATTGTCTATGAATCGCCCAGGCCTAAGTGACACATCTACAATGTAACCTCTTCACCTAAGGCTCACAGAATATAGAACAGGAATAATGAAGAGGACACTAATGAATCTCTCATTTCTCAATAATGAAGCTTCCTCACGAAAGGGAGGGCCAGGAACACAAAAGGTCACAAATAGCCAAAGTATAGAGATCAACAGTCTGCTGAATGCTGGTCTTTGGACAGTATCTCTTTATTAAACTTCACCCACCCAGGGCTCAGGGACCATAACAGAAGAGGAGGCAGAAAGATTGTAAGAGCCAGGGAAAAGGTGCATGACCACATGGAAACATAGTCCTACAAGCTCCTGGGAACCTGCCAATATGATTCTATGACAATGGCATCCGCATACAGAAGTCCCATGCAAAATTAGGCAGACAATTACCCAGCATAGAACTGGGAAAATGAACAGTAGACCCCAATCTTATCTGAAGGAATGTTGGTAACTGATTGCTGCTAGATGAATAAGAGCTGATCTTCCTAAAACAAGGGACATTAGATAGGCTGACTAGACTTAGTGGATGGACTTCCACTGGGGAACAGTTGGGGACACTGACAACCCAGTGGGCCTTAACAAGGATTGACTGAGTTCTTGGGTTCCCCCCCATGATGAACTGTTACCCAGAAGATGTAAACCAATGAACCCTTTCCTTCCCAAGTTGGTATCAGTCAGAGTGTTTTGTCACAGCAGTTGAAGGAAAACTAGAACAATACCAAAGGCAATTACAGATTCATTGAAACCCTCATCAAAGTCTCCACAACATTCTTCATAGAAATAGAAAATTCAGGTCTCCCAGACTAGTTCACATACATTAGATTCTTAGTTACAAATCTAGTTGATTCAGTGCTCCTGGATAAGTTTCAGTTCTCATAGCCAGGGACACTGTAGAATGTTATTAGTCAAGACTCCATTAAAATCAAGGCTCCACCAAGCCTCTACCAGTACTTCAGACAGATTCAAATGAACACTAGGTGCCATTGCCTTTCTATGCCTCTTCTCCTACTGCAGACGCTGCCCTTTTTCCAGAGAATCCATCAACATCCATATCTCCCCCAAGGGTTGAGGAACTCAAACAGGATTGAGATACTTCTGTTCATCCCAGAGAGAGCAACTGCCTTCCAAATGACCCTTTGAAAGGCCAGACGTCTGGAAAATGTGGCACAGGATGGGAGTGTACAGGGAGTACAGTCTGTTTTCTGCTACCAGCTCTTCTCCACATAGATCTGCTCAATGGAATCACGATACTCATCATACAATGTGAAATTCCAAGATATGATTGACTTAGTCAATTCCACCTGCTAAACTCACTTCTCCACTTGGGGAGACTGCCACCAAATCCTCCTGTCCCTCCTAATAACTAAAATACAGTGTGGCAAGTCATTCATAACTGAGACCAAAAATATTTAATGGCTTATGGCCCAGTGAGGCAATTGAATACTGAGGTGGGGGACAGAAATACCTCTGAGAAGATCACCACTGGAACCCAACTCAGGTAGCAATAAGACCACCCTAGAGAAGGGTTAATACTCTTTGCTTGGTGGACTAAGAGGAGGAGCAAAGAAGTCTACCAATAAGTCCAAAAGCACTTAAGCCCTCCAGAAACCAAATGAGAGTCCCATTGACTTTTATGAAAGGCTATGTGATGCCTTCTGCCTGGACATTGCCTTTGACTCTGAGGCCCACAAAAACCAGACAATGGTGAATTGCACCTTTGTGGGCCAAATATAAGGGAACATTTCTGGAATTTACAAGAACTAGGGGAGTTCACAGGAATGAGTAGTATCCAAATATTTGAGTTTGCCAAAAAAGTATTCATATACTAGGAATATACCAAAAGGAAAGGAATCAGACAGAGGGAGGAAATAAAAGACACCTTCTAGGCCAAATGTACCACCCCCAAGCCCAGAAGGGACTGGACAGGAACCAGGCCTAAGACTGATTCCCTTACAAAAGTATAAATGTACTTAATGCAAGGAAATTGAATGCTGGAAAAAGAATACCTCAATTAGAATACAGAGATGAAGAGAAGAGACCAGAGAACAAAACAGGATTACATTCTGTATCAAGCCAAACCATCCACCACAACTATATCAGACTGCTTGGAATCACTCTGACTGAGACAGACTGGCTTCAATAATACAAGACCATGGTCAAAATGAAAGTGAAGGGCCGCTTGATGGACTTTATGGGGGGCACTGGAGCTGAATATTTGGTTGTCAAACTAGAGGGCCACATGCCAGGGAAGATAACAATAGTAGGTGTCACAAGAGTCTGGACAAGGCACACGTTTGAGAGTGTCACAGTAGCATAATTGGAGGCCGCTGGGAGAAACATGAATTCGTCTAATACCTAAAATGTCTAGGGAATATTGTATAAACTAGGTTCACGGGTCATTTTCTATCTTGATGTAGTGCTGATCTCCTCGAACTGCAGGGAGCCAAGAATATTACCTCTCTGATCCTGTCAGTCACTATTCCCCAAGAAGAACAATGGAGAATCTACTCCTAGCCCACCACAAACCCCGACTCTCTCTGGGATACTTGGAGTTCCCACTTCCCCAATGTGTGGAGTGAGAGCAACCTGCCTGGGCTGGCCACCAACCATCAGCTTGTATTATTAGAGCTTCTGTCTGAAGCCTACCCAATAAGGCAGAACAATATCCCTTATCTCAAGAAGCCAAGGATGGCATCCAGGATCATCTTCAGAGACTAATATTAGAGTTTGGACTGCTCTGAAAACGCCAATATTAATGGAATACTCCACTGATCCCTGTGAAGAAACCAGGTATTAATGATTATGGACATTTCCAGGACCTATGAGTCATCAACCAGGACATTACCACTATCCATCTGGTGGGTTCCAATCCTTAAATCCTCCCTTGCCTCATATTTGATGAAGCCCAATGGCTCACATGCCTGGATATGAAGGATGCCTTCTTCTGCATCCACCTGACACCTGTAAGTCATCCCACACTCACTTTTGAATTAGAAGACACCACAACCACCTGGAAGGAACGATTGACCTGGTTTTAACTGCGCCAAAAGTTCATAAACTCCCCCATGATATTTGAGGAAATACTGACATATGATCTAGCACATTTCTAAGTGCAAATATGAATGTTATACAACTGCAATGCATGGATGATTACTCCTTGCAAGTGCAACTTTAAAGGGACTGCAAAGGGGAAACAGAAATGCTACTAGATCTACTTCAAGGGGCTAGATATTGGGTCTCCCTCAGGAAGACCCAGGTCTGCCAAAATGAATTTAAATATTTAAGGACTTTTGATTCCAGATCTCAAAAGATATTGGGCCTTGGGGTCTGAATGAAAAGGTGCAGTTTGGGCCTTCCCAATCACAAATACAGAGAGACAGATCTGAGAGTTTCTGGGGGCAGTTGGCTTTTGTTGTATCTAAATACCTAATTACTCATACACAAACATTTCTATGAAGTCAAAAAGTGGGGAGAAAAGAAGCTATTTGAGTGGGACAACAAGAAGATGCCTTCTGAACTCTCAAGACACTGTGTCAGCTGGATGGCCACATTTACTATGAGCTCCTGGTGGCCACAGCCATTTTTCTGGCTGAAGGGCTGACTGATTTTGGGATAATCCCTAAACTTCAAAGCCCACATGTAGTGATAGGCCCTTCCGGGCAACCAAGTGTACCACAGGTTCACTAACCCCTGAAAGGACCTATGGAAAAGCCTCCCATGATGAAACCTCCCTATACCTGGAAACTGTCAAAGCATTAAATTCCGTCACTTCCTTACCTCCTGAACTGGCACCTTCAGATCATGATTACATTGAAACAATGGACATGAAATATTCTAGTCACCCAAACTTGATAGATCAGCCTTTATCTTCTCCAGATCAAAACCTTCTACATGGATGGCAGCAATGTTCTGTCAAATGGGATGCATTTGCAAAGATATGTTGCTGTAACAGAGATAGGAATAAGATTCAAGGCACCCTCCAAATGGGGTGGTCAGTTCAACAGCCAGAACTGTTAGCCCTAATTAACAAGGAACAAAGGGTGAATGTCCACACAGACTTACTATATGCCTTTGCCACCTTTCAAGAGCATGAGGCCCTCTCTATGGAGAGGGGGTCTCTCACTGAATGAGGAAATGCAATAAAAAAAATCAAACAAAAATCCTATACCTTGTATGGCTGTTGCTGTCATCCCCTATGTATGACATCAAAAATGAGAAGTCTCCTTTCCAAAGGAAATGGACAAATGGGTTAGGAAGCAAGACAAATAGCAATGACAAATAATTCATAGGTCACTTGTAGCATACTCTTAATGATCTCAGCCCTGTCTAAGCACCTGAACCACACAGGAGAAGAGGCCTAAGAAGACAAGCAAAAGAAACCAAGAGCTCAGGCTGATGCTAGCTCTTTCCCAACAGATACTGCTTTGTCCCAGATCACCTGGCCCATTCCATGGTTCATAAGATTCATTAGGACATCCTTATCTAAATAAAACTTGATATTCTAATCAATTGGTTATTACTATGTAGCCAGGTTTCTCATGCTTTTCAGGAATGTAATGCAGAGATACCAAACTTTCACCCACAACAACTCCAAACAAGGGGCCTCCCAGCCACCAGAAATGCAAAGAATTAGACTTTACTGAACTACCACCTGGCAAAATATAGAAATACCTGCTGGTCATTGTAAGTACTTGATCCAGATGGGTACACATATATCATATGAGGACTGAAGAGGCCAAGGAAATAACAAGGGTTTTGCTAACTGAATATTATCAAGGGATAGAATGCCTACACCACTTTGGACAAACAATGGATTTTCCTTTGTGGCTAAAATTACACAAGGACTGGCAAGGGCCATAAAAATTAAATGGAACTTATATACAGCTTGTGGACCTAAGATTTCAGAGAAAATTAAACATATATATTGGATCCTAAAACAAATCCTAAAGAAATTTTGTCAGGAGACCTGATTTCCCTGGACCTTGGTACTAACTACTGCTCTATTATGGATGAGATGCTCACTCTGAGCAGGAATAATACCCTATGATATTCTGTTTGGAAGACACCCTCCTCTCGTAAGAGTCCCTGGAGAATGGAAGAAAACAGGAAACTGAGAGATCCATGTTCATCTGCAGCTCCTAGCCTCTATGATAACCCAGTAATATCAGTAGATACTAGAGAGACTTCCCTTGGCTGTAAGAAACCCAGTACATCCTCACAAACTAGGAGACATTGTATGGAAAAGGATTGGAACAAGGCACACTTGAAACCAATGTGGAAGCAACCCTGCTCAGTGCTGCTAACTGGTCACATGACTCTAAAGATCATAGATATAAATGCTTGAATGTTCAGGCAGATGGACAGTGATTGTGGAGCCTGAGAACCCCCTCAAGACCACTTTGAAACCCATCACCCAGTTTGGACCTCATTGAAAGCTACTCTCCCTGTAACCCCTCTATGTTAAAACCAAACATAAGAGCAGTTAACTTTCTCAAAGAGGTCTAATGTTCATTTCAAATTAAAGAAGAACAAAACCAGTAGGTAACCAAATGCTTGAGGACCAAAAATCCACTCTACTTCCTCCAAGCACAATCTGGTATCATCTCTTCTCAGGCCTACTTGTGTCTACCAGTTGATCATACAGGTATCTGCACCTTGGCTTTCCACACTCCCCAGATAAATGTAGCTCCCAATAACCAAATTGTCACCATATCCTTGGCACCGCACACATGACCAAAGGGAGCCATCCTATTCATACCTTCACTTATTGGTCTAGAAATAAAGGATGGAGTGCAGGAATATGAAAAGTTGATTTATTGGTCACCTCCTATCACCACCTATCTAGGTATTTGGTAGATAAAATGGAATGAATAACCAAATCATTAGTGACCAAGTAAGATCAATTAGAATACTTAGGAGTGGTATCGCTACAAAACTAAAGGGTACTAGATCTGAAGACTCTGATAAAAGCAGGTGACTCTGACTTCTCTTAAACAAAAAATGATGTTTTTATATAAACAAGTTAGGGAAAGTTAGGAATAAGGCCCAACCACTAAAAGAACATGTTGCCAAGCAGAAAAAAGAACTGGCTGGTTCTTAGAGGTTTAGGAACCTTATCTGGAGTTGTGCATCCTGGCTCTCCACTCTTTAGCCTGCCCCCACTCTATGCTCCTTATGGCATTCCTGTTTTTTTTTTCCCTGCATCCTTAACATGTTGACATAGTTTGTCTCTTCTGGCCTAGAGACCATATAGTTCAAGATGCTTCTCCAGAGCTACCAATGGCTGGACATGAGAGACACAGAAGAAAGTTACATCCCTTAGAAATTTAGGAGAAGATCAAAGGAGAGATTTCAGAGAAGACCAAAGCTAGTTGAGAAATAAAAACTGCAACAGCATTATCTTGAGAAACAGCTGCTTGTGGAAAGAACCATTTTGCCTTGTTATTTCTGCTTCTTTAAACATGATTATTGCTAGAAACCCCTGCAGAAAGCCTTCAGTCATATAGGGTAAGAATTTTAACCCAGCAATCATAGAACCAGTCTGAAACAATGCCAAAGAGTCTATAAATGCTCTAACTGTGATTCAGGACTCAGAGTTTTGAGATTACTCACATGAGTTCATGTTGATATGAATAAACTCCACTCTGCCTCTGGTACTTGACTCAGGTGTGCTGAATTCAACTAACACATACATATAGGCAGAATAGTTATAT
>NW_008355363.1:3103552-3123911 GCF_000622305.1 Nannospalax galili | reverse complement strand
TAATGTGTGTGTGCATGTATATATATGCAAATAATTCTTTTAAAGTAGGCAATAGATCTAAATAGATGCTTCTCAAAAACAGCATGTAAATGGTCAAATGGTATACAAAAATGCTAATGATCACTAATCAGAGTGGTACAGACCAAAATCACAATGACATGTCACCCTATCCCAGTAAGAAGTGTTAGGATCAAAGAGACTGAACACTTTCCATACATCTGAACCCAATATTAATTGCAGTATTATATGCATGGGCCAAAAAGTGGAAACAGGCATGAGAAAGAGGGTGAGAAACCCCAACCTTACCTGAAGAGCTATTGGAAACAGGTGGCTTCTGGGAAGGAGAGATTCAATCTCATTTAAAAGTGAGACCCTTAGGTTGACCAGGTTCGAGGGGTTAAACTCAATTTGAAGGGTATTTGGGGACACAAAATCTGACTGTAAATTTCTAGATATATATTTGAGTACAAAAAAATTGGTGGGGGGGTAAGTAAGGAGATGCAGATATGGGAGGGGATTTAAATATGATCAAAATATTTTGCAGGAAATTCACAAAAATACAATAAAAATTTAAGGAAAAGAAAAAAAGAAATAGGAATAACTTAAATGCCACTCAACTTATAAAAAGAAAATAAAAATATGCTACTTATGAATAACTGAATGTCATTGAGCTCTAAAGATGAAATCCTGTCATTAGAAATAGTATGGATAGACCTGGTGATCATTACGTTACCAAAAGACAACAAGCAGAATCAAATGCATGTGAACTCATATTTTATCTTTGCTTACAGTTTCAGGGAAAAAAATAGACTGTGTTATTTTTACTGCTTCTAATTTATGGTATTCTGTGAATTCATATGCCAAGTATCTGTGAAAATTCTGAGTCAGAGTTAGAGTGGTAGATGACTATAGTAATATAAATCAAGGCCACAAGTTAGTGCAAACTTGGAATACTTTTTGTTCTTAAAGTAGCATCACAGTTCTTTTGATGTAATGAGCATATCTGTAACAAATTTCTCTTAAGAACATCAAGAAAGGATGGAAGGATTAAGTGGTAGAAATCTCGTACTGAAATTAAAGTAATGGTTCCTTGCTCTTATCAGAAATTATCCCTAAAATGATGATTTTTAACTTAATGTCATGATCTTTAATTAACTCTTACTTTGTATACTTAATTTTACTTTTTATGCTTTTATTGTTAATTGGTTTATAAGACCATAAAATCTGCTAATATTAATGGAGTACTGTGTGATACTCGATACATGTTAACATCATATGATATTTACATCAGGTTAACCACATTGCTCTCATCAAATCCTTAATTACCTATAGTGAAAAGTTTTAGAATCCTTTTTTCTAGATTTTTCTGATATATGGTACACTATTTTATAGTCCCCATACTGTGAAATGTCAGAAGAGAGCTTACTCTATTTATCTAATTGTACCTTAGTACTCATTAGTCAACCATTCTCATCTCTTTTATCCCCTTATTTCCCTGGGGTAGTGTAACCAACGACCTACTCTCAATGTCTATCGTAATTTAGATTCCACATATGTCAATGTGAATAGGTATGTGCGTGGATGTATGCATGTCCATTGTGCATGTGTAGAGGTCAGAAGATAACTTGCAGGATTCCGTTCTCTCCTATCATATGGGTCCTGGGTATTGAACTTAGGAAATGTGGTAAGCACATTTATCTGCGGTGCCATATTGCTTGTCAATATTGATTTTGATCATCACAGTCATCTGAATATATAATGGGAACAATTTTAAATTCCATCTTGGTCATATTATTAAAAAATAAAAATAAATAACTTTTTTAAAAACATTTAACCGAACATATTCCAAGCACTACCACCCTAACAAGCAATTAATATAAAAATTATAAATGATTTTTCACTCCTTTGCACAGTGCATATTGCAAACAGATAGGAAAGCCAATAGTCTTCTTTTTAACATTTTATATAAATTAGAAAAAAGCTAAAAATTTGTATTATTTATTGTGAGTTTTATTAAGTTGCAGAGTTCTTCCCTCTTGTCTTCTATTTGGTTATTAGCACAGCAACAAATTCTGACTGCAAAGAAAATATAACTTTGTTAATCTGGTGTAAATTAAAACTGTGTAAAGCATCCAACAGCTGCTTTCTCCAAGTTGCAAACTGTTAAAATACATTTCCTATGTCTCACTTGGATCTCAATAAAAGCAAATAATTTCCACATACTTATGTCAGCAATATAATAGTTTTGCCAGTAATTCCACAAAACTCATCTTGTGAGCATACACCATTAACACAACATATGTATATACCTCATAATTACTTGGGATCTATTTATGATATATGCTTTTATGTAGTATCCTTAGAAATGAACTAACATATTTGAAGTATATTTTATATCACCTGGAGTGAAGTAATTATTTGGTCCTCTAGCTCCAATTTAGATAATGATAAAAAAAACAACCAACAGACTATTATAAAACACTGTGCACTATACTATCTAAAATAGCTCATGTTTGTATAGCCTCCTGATTAGCTAGTGCCAATCCAAGTTCTCTTTCAAAAGTGCCTTATGGAATCTGCTCAAGAATTTCAGGAAGAGTAAAAATGCAGTGAATTTGGGGCTTTTAAGAGTCTCAATGATTTAACACAAGGTTTGTGATTAAAATTGTCAACTTTGATGTATAAAATCCATTTCCACTAACACCCCATGGTAAGTAAAAATCAACTAGAATGGATGGAAGGTGTAACTCAGAGGTAGAGTTTGTGTTTAGTATATGTGATTCCTTGAATTACACCCCAACACACACACACACACACACACACACACACACACACACACACCAGAGAGTATTTCTCCCAAGTATTTTTCATCCTTGAAACTATGAAAGGCCAAACTGATAATGTTATAAGAAGAACAGTTACATTCAGGATTTTCAAGGTTTTTGGTTTTTGTTTGCTTGATTATTCTTCCAGGTATACTATCAAAAGAGCATGTCAAGCCATAGCCCAAAGGACGATTCTTAATGTTTGAGAAGGATCCAAAGTTAATGAAGTAACCATTAGTCACAATGGATATACTAGCACAAAATAGACTAGTTGGAATTGAACTGTTTCTATTTTTTAAACAGATAAATTTATCAAGGAAAGGAACAAAAAATCATTTTTAATATTTATATTAAATACACATTAAGATGGTAGTACTTGGGATATGTTTGGTTAATTCTTTTAATAAAATTAATTTTACCTGTTTATATTTACTTCTTAATAATATGACCACCAAACAATTTTAAACTGTTCATGTCATATACTCATATGACTGTGATGAGCCAAATCAACATTAATAAATAATCTGAAATTCAGCCCCCTTGACTATAATCTAAGATGAATAATTTGCCTAAAGAAAAGGTTACCTATTCAATAGTAATTTCTGTGGGTATCCTGACAAAAATACATATTTTTAAATATGTTTAAGCATTTTGGAGACATGTTTAGAATTTTGACAATGTTTACAGCTCATTTAAACTTTGCTAATGAACAATGGTCTCTTACAGACTTTAATTGACTCAGTGCTACAACTAAAGTTTTTATTAGAATTACAATGGAGAAACACTACAGTCTATTTCAACTTTAATAATTTCAGTGCCACAAAGATGTACTTAGTTTTCTTCTCTAGTCTATTTTTTATGATAAATAGTATCAAATTTTTTTCATTTTCCCTTTGTTAAAAAAAAGTTAAATATCAACAGTTTTATTACAAAGAACATTTTTGTCTAGCTCTGTGTATTAATGTATAATATATAATGAATATGGGAGAATTAGCTTGTCATATATTATCTGAAGAAAGCAATTTTAGATGCTAAAAGTCCCAAAAGCTAGTGCTTCGTAACACTTAATTCCTTCCACAAATACTCTGTGACGTTTTACATCTACTGTTAGTAATCTAAAACAAAACTCACAAAACCTCCTGTGGATTTTGTCCTGTTGTATGATAATATAAGAAGATACTAAATTAGAAGAAGGGATTAGTAGTATGATCTGTGCTATAAACTTGTCATTTGAAAACTATGCACATGCATTTTCATTAACTCTTGCCTTTGAAAAAAGATGCTCTGTGAAAAGACATTGCTTTTCTAATGAAATGACACATGAAAAACTTCAAATCTATCCTTCATACAAATGAATTATGTTTCATTTTTACACAATTATAATACCTAAATATGAATATTGTTGATTAAGGTGGTTGAGAGAAAAATCACTATCTACTCTTTCCTGAATTCATCTACCTCAATTTACATTTTGCCCATGTTTCTAAACAGACACCACTGAGTCAAATTTAGCATTTCAGGTCTAAACTAATTACAGCTGCCTCTTGAATATTAATAAGAATGGATACTCAGGTCCTGTACAGGCACTTCAGTGTTAATTGAGATACAAAATGTTCTGTTGTCTGCTTGAAACTCTGTAAGAATGTACCAGAAGTCAGCTGGAATAAGTGAATTATTACTACAGACAAAGGGCTGCAGCTGAACAAAGACTTTGACATTCAAACTCTGTATCTCAATGACAGCTGAAAATATATTGATACAGCTGAAAAGGCTTGTGCTAAAAATACCATAAATGTACTAATTTATCAATATTAACAAATTTTCCTCATGAATATGTAAGAAGAAACATTTCCTGGGTTGCTGGCAAATACAAATTTGCAGCTATTTCACTGAGGAAAAAATAAAGTATCTTCCAACTAAGAAATAATTCTCTTACTACTTGGTATTTGCCAGTATAATCTAATACTAAATAGTGTCAAGTTCTATTATTTTTATTATTATATTTTTATATTTCAGGAATATATGGATATGGCAATTTTTGAAATGAAGAAGATTTAAAAAATGTAAAAATGCATCTGTTTTTTAGCTCAAATGGTAGAGTTTTTGCCTAGCATGTGTAAAACTCTGGGTTCAGCCTTTGGCTGTACATAAAATAGACTTGGAGGCACAAGCCTGTACTCCCAGAACTTCCCAAATTTATAGGTCATACTCTGGGACATAGTGGGTTAAAGCATAGCCTGGGCTATATGTGACCAAGAAAGAGAGCAATAAAGAAAAGAAAAAAGAAGTTAATGAAAAGAAAAATAGATAAATGTAGATCCTCTGATATTAAATGACTTGACTAAAGGTCTACATCTAATCCTGTATAGTACAGTCATCATAATTCATGTCTTGATTTCTAATTCTTTTTCCATTATATCTTTGTAATTAAGGGAGCTACAATAATGACTGTCTTGGGAAGATATGCCCACTTGTGCAATAGTGGCAGGAATATTATGGGAGTAACCAGTCACTCTATGATTGAACGTAAGGCCTACTTCACAAGACAGAGTACATACCTAACACGTTTATCAGGACCAAGAACCTGTGGCTACACAAGTGATAGGATATAGAGAATCTACTAATAATATCTTGCTAAATGAACATAGTATTAAACCAACTACTGATGACTTATGTTATATCCATATATTAACACGTCTCTCAACCCTCACTAGAGAGGCTTCTTCTTGCAACAGAGGGCTATTAACACAGAGATCTACAAGTGGTCAAAGTGTGGAGAATAAGAGATGGCAATGTAATTCCTATATCACAGTCTCCTCCAAGGCTTAGAGACACTTATTGAAGAGTAGGTGGAAAAACTGGAAGAGCCAGGTGGTTAATAAATACAAGGAAACCATGCTATCTTAACACAACAAGGAAGTTGCACACATGAACCAAATGCAATTCTGACAGCATACAAAATCCTGTGTGTGACCAAGTCAGACAAAATACCAGCATCAATAGGGAAGATGTGCAAAAAGCCAGACTTAGCTGAGGACCTATGGACAACTGCTGGAAGAGGGAAATTTAGTTTTCATTAAGGCTGTGTCATGTGGGTCTGATAGGTTGACCAGGCTCTAAGGAATGGACCCACACCCAAGAGCATTTGTGAGTCAAAAGATTATAAGAGCCAGAGGGGGTAAATGACCACAAGGAAACAGAGTCTTCCAGACAGCTGGTCAGCTACTCATAAGAACTCACAGAAATGGTGAGAGCATGCACAGATCCCATGAAAGCTCAAACCAGACACAATTCTAGCATAGACATGGCAATGTGGGTAAGAAATTTTTACCCAAGCTAATGAACTTTTGATCATTGATGGCTGGGAGGGGAGGGGGCGGGGGAAGACAGTGTCTTACGGGGATAGAACTCTTGGTGGACACAGTGAATGAACTGACATTGAAGAACATTTGGGGACACAAATAAGACTCTTTGGGCTGTATTATATAGAGAAGAGAGCACATTAAATTGGGAGGGGCAGTGGGTGGAGGTGTGGATAGGGGTGGGGATCTAAATACCATAAAACTGTATTGTATGATTATCACAGAAATTCAATAAAAGAGTTAGACTTGATATGCCTTTAAATATAATCTTAGAGGAAATGGAGTTAGGGAGAATAGCAAGGTTGAATTGGAGATGGTGGTTGGGGTCTGAACATGACCAAATACATTGTATAAAATTCTCAAAGAATCAATACAAATATTTTAAAAATTGTCACCAAGACACAATATGTCAGAGACAGGAAGAAAAATGTCACATATTTCCATTCATAGGCAGAAAACCAAGCAGACAGAAGAAGGAGTATTAGGGACCAGGACTGGGATTGTAAATAAGGTGTGGTTGACATAAATTGATGGAATAGTAATTATGAAAATATTACAATGAAATCTATTCATTTGAAAACAAAAAAGTATTTGAAATTGAATCATAAACATAACTGAGTTCTCATTACTATTTGACATCTATAATTCCTGAAATCTTCAGTAAATAACTATCAAACCATAAGAAGCAGAAAGTAAACACAAAAGCGCATGAAATGTGTCCACATTAACGTGATTATTTAAATGTCAAATATTCAACACATCAAAGAATAAGATACTCCCCTTCAAATTTCACTATTTCAATGATTGCCAAAATGTTCAGAAAATGTGATAGCTGATCATATAAAATCAGAAAAGTATTCCAACTAAACATAAGAAGTTCAAAGAAACATTTACAAACACTTAAAATAGCAAAAAATAATAAATCTTCTAGAATTGCTATGTCAAATGCAAAGTTTGAAGGTGAGATCTTTATACATAAACAACTTGAATTTGTGATTTTATTCAAGAACAATTTTCTTTAATTATTTCTATTTGCTTAAAATATCAATGGATTATAGATTTCAATTTAAATATGTATGAAACAAAATATGTTTCAGTTTAAATAATATTGAAATAACAAGAAAGCCATTTTTGAACATGAATATATACAATGACTACTAATATATTTGATATATTCAGAATAACTAATAACATTTTTTATAAATTTATAAGCAATAATTAGATGCATTGTAAGTGATGGGTTTAAACTTCATGTTTAAGGAGTAAGTGTCTCAAACTTACAGATTCATAAAAATCTATACATTAAATTTTGACAAAATTGCATTTTTGTATATTTTTACAAGGAAATAAACAGATTATTTTGTTAAACATGTACATAATATTTGTAATTTACAGATCAAATTAAAAAAATAAAGGAAAAAATTTACTACCTCAGACAAATGTTGAAAATGTTTACACCATCAGTAAAACAAATGACTAATTAAATCCATAAATAATTTGAAAGCAAATGCTGTAAATGAAGTAAATGAGCACATGATTATGTTATTTTTTGTAGAAAGACTGATGACAAACAATTGGAAAAATTACTCAAGTAATCAAGATATCAAGATTAATGAATATTCTTTTCGGATGTAATTTCATTTTACTATATTAAAAGTATTTGAAACAAGCAATTGAAATTATAATGTTTTATGGGATATGAGAAAAATCAAAGTTCTTAAAGCAAATACAAATAAAAAATTCACTTTAAAATGAGGCATGCATTTAAGTGAAATTTTGTGATTTCTACTGTACCTTTCTTTAGTCCAGGAATGAAAGCTAAAAAGAGATTTTAATAAAGTTAAAGACAATAAATATTTTCTCTTCTTCCCAGTGCATCATACACATTACATAGGAAATTGTACTATGATCCCTTGTATTTTCAACCTCATTTCACAGAATACATTTTAACTCGGAAAACACTTCAGCCCATGAATTTTGTCTTCTTTATTTTGTTTTCTACAATTTGATCAAGCCTGTGTGGTATGTTGTTGCACTTTCAGGAAATAATGATTGCTCTTTTCCCCAATGATTATGTGCTGTTACACATTTTTAAGGAACTCAAAGTAATTTTTCTGAAAATCAATACATTTCTAACCTTATTGTCTTTGCAGGGAAAGTGGAGTGAGCTACTGAAAAGCCATGAGCATTCATGGAAACTTCTACTGGAAGTACAGTATGCAATAAAATGTTATGTTCTATCTAGGTTATTTTTTCTCCAAATTCTGGCATGGAGCAGTGATGGCAAAGACCCCAAATCAATAGACAGTAGCATGAAAATGGCTCAATAGTGTTAAGGTTTAGATAGCCCTGCCCCCTCACCAGCAGGATCCCAAGGACTTCTCATGCTCCTGAGAAAAGGGAACCTAGATGATAAGCACCTTGGTCTTTGAAGTCAAGAGAAGCAGACATTTTTCCACTGGCCAACACAACAGGCTTTCCCTTTGATCTCTAAAGAGGACAAGTTTTAACAGTCCTGCTCTCCCACTCCCATCCCCTCCAACTTTGAAAAAAAATACATCTTCCCGCCTTCTGCAGGAAGCAGTAAGCTTCCCTTTTCAAAGACCCCAGCTCAAGACCCAGGCAGACATTTTCCCTGCCTGGAAGGGAATCTGCCCCATGTGTTCCTTTGCTAATAAACCCTATTTTGATGGAGTTTTATCTGTGCCTCGGTGCCTCATCATCCATTCGCTCATTCTCCACCAACTTTTTACCTATCAGATGGTGCCAAAACCCAGTTCTTACTTCAAGGGAACTGCCTGGACTTCTCCAACTCCCCCCCACTCCCCCCACCCCTCGACCGCAGCTTTTGATCATATCATAGCCGATAAACTGCCTCCAATTAGGAGATTAAGACCGATCCCAAACCTCCTCCTGCTCCCCAGCCTGAGGCACAGCCAAGTCCTCCCCTTGGTCTCCCCTTGCTATACTCTCCCTGCCTCCGATTCCAGGGCCCAACCCATCTCTCCTCCTTTCTCCAACTCGAACTCCCTCTCCACGCCATGACCTTCCCCCCCTCCAGCACCATTCTAAGTCCATCACCCACTCTCCTTCCACTAACTCTCCTCTACTTGAGGGAATCCAAAACCTTAAATGCCTCCTTGCCAAATATTCCCTAGTCTCCCCTATTCTGGCTTCTAGCTCAAATAACCCATTTATCCCTCTTGTATCTAACTTCTACTTTGATTCCATACCCTGCCTCCAGTACCCCGCCCTCCGTCCCCTCATGGACACCCTTCCCATCTTGCCCACTCCAACAGTTATAAAGTCTAAACAGGGTTCCAACAATTACCATCTTCATGACTTCAGCTGTGCCCACTAACAAAAATCATCACAATTAAACTTGTTGACTTGACTATTATATTCTTTAATTGAAGGAGGAGGGGTAAACAGGGTCACTGGACCCTCACCTGAGTATCCAGCTGCAGTATTCCCAGCCAACTGTATGTAATTTGACCCTAATCACATGGTCTCCTGGACTTGGGGAAGACTAAAGTATATTATCTAAAAAGGCTAGGAAGAGAAGGCTTGATCCATGCTGGGTTAAGGCTTCCCAATGTAAATACTCTCAGGTCACTCATATACCTCAGCAACCCCTCAGTCAGCTCTGCAAGCAAGCTCAGTAAATTCACTGGTTCCCCAGAAAAACTTTAATGTAATCAAACATTGGTTTGACACTAAAACCAGGAAAAGAAGTCTCACAACAGATGAAAAATGTGTTTGCTAATGTTATTGTATCTCATGGTTATTAATAAAGGAAAATGGAAAATTGGAGGATGTTGGAAGGATATGAGAATGGAGATATTTTTAAAGAAGAATTTATGTATGAAAATTATGATGGCTGGATATTTCCAGAATTGACAGAGAAATGAGAAAGCTGGGCAGGTGATGAAGGTCTGTGTAGGGTTGTTATAATATAACAAGGATGAGACAAGGATAATGTGTAGACAATCTTGAAGTTTCTAAGGTCGCAGCTTAGTCAACTAGTCTAAGGATGTTTAGTTAAGGTTTATTTAAGGATGTTGCCCAAACTCTATCTACATAGAACATGGTAATAATTGCATCAGACTGGTGTAACTAACCTTGGTAGATGTTTAATAGCCAGACTCTAAGGCCTATATTAATCTGGTCAGAGGGACCTAAAGGGACAAATTTTTGTTCCTGGCCCTCCAAGGTCAAACAAGTTCCAGGGGCTATGGCGCATCTCTCGAAATGTCCTGTAACTTTGGCGAGTCACCAGTCTTCTTGTCCAGGGAGGCCATGGAGACCCCAGAAGATGGACTTAAACTAGTGTCCAGTCTGCAAAGAGGAGGGTCAACACAGAGGAAACATTTCCTCCATGCTTCCAAGTGAAGCCCCGGTCAAACAGGACCTCTTGACTTATCTTCACGTAGATAGAACTGGTAAAAGAAAAGCCCGAGGAGCCAGGGGCTCCCACAAGCCCATGTGACCCCAAAGGACCAAATCCTCATAAGACCTTAAGAGTAAAAATAAATTGGTTTATTTGGGCGAAGAGCATGGTCTTAAACACTCAAAAGGAAAGTATAACCAAAATTAAAGTCATCAGTATGTTTTAAGGGTTCAAGGGATTACACAGCCCAGACATTAGACGTAAGTTCTTATGTTATTTAGACAATTATTTCCCAGTGATAATTTTGTTTCAAACAAGACGTTACTCAGATGTAGGTCTTCAAATCTTGGTCTACAATACTGTAGTGCCTACTAACAGCTAAGAGAGCAAATTCACTATTCTAGCCTAAAAAATAAAATGATGGCTAAATTTGTTTTCTCTCCCTATCTATAAGCCTTTGAGAGGCAACTGACACTGATTCTAGCCACTCCAACAGCTATCAAAATACCTGAAAACAAATCCTGAGTCCATCACTCTCAAGTTCACCACTGGCAGAAGAAAAAAAAATAAAAAATAAAAAAAGGGCTATTACCTTGGTCCTAACCATTGCTCCTTACCTCTTCAGATATTTTCAGGACCAAATCCAAAAGCTAACTGTTACTAATTTTAATCAGTTGTTACTTTCCTTCCCTCCACATGTACACAAGCACCTGTCAACCATTGAGGACCCTGTTAAGATACATGAAGAGGGAATCCCTGCTGTCTGATCAACCCCTAATCCAGCCTGCCCCCCCCCCCACATCAACCCTGTCCAGCAGGAAGTAGCAAGATGACAACGGCGCCCCCTATCCTAAAACACAAAAAGGCTGGAATGTTAAGGTTCATATAGCCCTGCCCCCTCACCAACAGGATCCCAAGGACTTCTCATGATCCTGAGAAAAGGGAACCTAGATGATAAGCACCTTGGTCTTTGAAGTCAAGAGAAGCAGACTTTTCTCCACTGAACAACACAACAGGCTTCCCCTTTGATCTCTAAAAAGGACAGGTTTTAACAGTCCTGCTCTCCCACTCCTCTCCCCTCCAACGTTAAAAAAAAAAAATACATCTTCCCGCCTTCTGCAGGAAGCAGTAAGCCTCCCTTTTCAAAGACCCCAGCTCAAGACCCGGGCAAACATTTTCCCTGCCTGGAAGGGAATCTGCCCCATGTGTTCCTTTGCTAATAAACCCTATTTTGATGGAGTTTTATCTGTGCCTCGGTGCCTCATCATCCATTCGCTCGTTCTCCACCAACTTTTTACCTATCAAATGGAATCCTTTTTATCATAGATTTAAGATACTTTCCCTATAATATAGCAGTCTTTACTGTTAGGGTCCGTGACTCCGTGGGTCTCTTCTGGAGAACAAATGCACAAGTACGGAGATGCAAAAATCAAACAGAGTTTTACTAAACCAGCTAGCTGGGGCCGACCATCCTTCCAAGACACGCAGGTCTGGTCAGAGCGATCGACCCTGAGACAATTTTAGGTAAAGATTATATAGGCTTTCACAACCGTTACACAAAAGTCCGTGTTTATACAGCCAATAGTTTCAAAGCAAACATTTCACAAACCAATAACTTTAAAACAAGAAAAATGTTACAACTCCCTTCAGGTGTCTCAATCGGGGAGAGATCGTTGGTATGTGCCTGGTACGACTCTTTTCTGTTATCTTGTGTAAGCAGACATGCCTACAGACATGACACAGACCAGACAACTTGCCCCTATCTCCGGATGCCTGTGTCTCCAGCTGAGTTAATTGGTTACAAGCAGTAAATTCAAACAAGTAAATTCAAGCAGTAAATTCAGACAAGCACTAAATTCAGACAAGCAGTAAATTCAAACAAGCAGTAAAATTTCTCTTTCCTCCTCTTTCCCTAACATTTACAAATAAACATTCATATTATTTTTTATATTTAGGATATGGAGTTTCAGCATCATTATAATCATATTGTAAATAAACTATGCATTGGACTACTAAAAGGCTTCTTTCAAAGACAAGTCTATATTTAAACTGTAAAATTTATATTTATAAAATATCAATTTGTTTCAGTCTGCACTGATAACTATCAAATTTATTTTTTGCAAAATTTTCAGATCCACCTTAAAATTCTTTCCTGATCATTTTTGTGTTTTAGTATATATTTTAAAATGAGCATATACGGGTAAAAGCTTAAAAATAAGCAGTTGGAAATTACATAAAATTGACTTTGACTAAAATTGAAGAAGTATGAAATGAGAAGTAGGAAATGCTAGGGTTGATGTGTAAAGGCAATATACCTATGCAGCCATATGCATTAATAAATGAAGATTATTCACTATTTTTAAGTGTCATTGACATATGTACAGCACATTTATTTACTACCACAGTATGTTTCATTTAAGATGTACTTCATTTTAATGTCAAAACATACTGAAGTACAAGAGAAAAATAACACTTCTTTCAAAAGATGCTTGGCATAGGATTGATCTTTCAAGTAGAATTTTGAAACTCAGCATCCATGAAGACTCCAAGTCTGTGACAATATTCACACACACACACACACACATACACACACACACACACACACACACACACACAAATGCGAGGGAGAGAGAAAGAGAATTTCTTATTCATTATTGCAAAAAATAATCATGACCTGTATTATTTTATGTAATTTTCACATTTCCTGCAAAGAGGACTGCTTTAGGCAGATAAACAACAAAGTACTTGCTTTTGCTTTTAAGACTTCAATACACAATACAGTATATTCTACACCTCAGTCATGAAAACTATTTGTTACTGAGTAAATGAAAAAGCTAAAAACAGAGGCATACGATGGATCTGGGCATCTTTCTATGAGTATGGAAGCATTAAAAAAAGAAGCAGAATAAGTCACATAACAGCCCAAGAGAAATTAAGTTCTTTCTTTCTTTCTTTCTTTCTTTCTTTCTTTCTTTCTTTCTTTTTTTCCTTCTTTCTTTCTATTTTTTTTGTTCTTTTTGAGACAGGGTCTCCCTTGTAGCCCCAGCTGGCCTGGAACTCACTATGTAGACCAGGCTGGCCTTGAGCTCACAGAGATCCGCCTGCCTCTGCCTCCCAAGTGCTGGGGCTAGAGGTGTGGCCACCATGCCCAGCTGTGAGAAATTAAGTTCTTTAAAACAATCTATTCAAGAACATTGATTCCCAAAGTTGAAAAGGGAAAACAGGTTTAAAAATGAGCATAGTTAAACTGATCAATTTTCCTTAAAATACAGGAAAATAAACAGGGTCTACATAAAGGTTTCATCCCAGACTCTCCAGAAAACTTGAATTAATCAAATGAAGCATGTTCACAGGAGGAACTATTTTCATTGTCTAAAGCAGTGAATGTATTATCATTCATGAAGTTACAGTGTATACATAAAATTAAGGTTCATGGCATGAAATAAAATCAATCTATAAATGTACCTCTAAATTTTAGAGCGATTTTAGATAATTTTTAAAAATTAGACATAAATATTTTTGCATTATCTACAGTGCTATAGATACTTTAGCATGAAGATAAGCATAGAGCTTTTCTGAGATAATAGCAGTATGTGATTCATGGTTGAAATGGAATTTTTTCCTAATCACTGAATTGAAATGGACTATTTATCAGTCACTATATGTATTTTTTGTGATCTAAAATATAACTGTAATAATATTATTATGGAACTGAAAAGCTTTTGTGATGTGATGGTAATTAAAAACTTTGCAGCCCAGAAAACTCTGCAAGAGACAGGTGTGGGGGAGGTGAGCACAAGTCTCCCCACCCTGCCCCCTGTGGTTGCCCAGGATGGAAGTCTTTGTTTTCCAAAGTTTTCGCATTCCTGTAACCTTTGTGTAACATTTGTGGCTATATGCCACCTTGCTTAATTATCATATATACCTTTTACTTGTCACCTATGTGCTGTTTTGCCTTTTCTTTGCAATTCCCCACACTTGAGTATAAAAACCCTCCAAAACTTGAATAAGGGGTCTAACTCCTTTTATTCCTGGGGTCAGTTCCGCTAACATAAAATTATTAAACTTCCTCTCCTCACCTGACTTTGGCTGTTGGTCTCTGATTGTTCTGTAACAATAGTACCAAAGATGGATATATTTAAAACTTTAAATTAGTATTTTTTAAGCATGGATTTATGTTGATGTGTTGGTGGGGTGCCAAGATGCAAATCAGCATGTTTGATCTAGCAAATGGGTGCCACACCACATGTGTGGAGTTCAAAGGACAACTTGTGGGAGTTTGGTCTCTCCTTTACTGTGTGAGCCCTGGGGATTTAACTGAGGTTATCATGTTTGGTTGCATTGACCTTAACCCATTGAGTCCTTTAGCCAGTCCCTTTAAATTTGTTTTTAAAACTAAGACTGTTTTCAGGTTGTGAAGTATTTTATAACTACAATCCAGGTATTATTTTTATTTGCAAAATACACTAGTAATAGAAAACTTTATGGTTATATAAATACTTAGTTTGACTCTGACTAGGGGTTCTTTATTTTTTTATTTTTTTCTTATTTACAGTACTGGTGATGGGACTCAATGACCTTGAGCACAGAGTATTATTAGCTACACTTGACCACCAAGTTATATTCTGAGCCATTATAATTAGTATTAAAATTACATTCTTAATAAGGTGTCATTATTTTATACACAAAACAATTGAAATAACTTTATTTCTTGTAATATACAATGAAGGAAACATTTTAAGGAGGAAAAAGTATCTTCTATTTAAGACACATTAATTTTTTAATAATTTATTATTTATTTTATGTGTATGAGTGTATTGCCTGCATGTGTGTAAGTACACCCATGTCGTACAACGCCTACAGAGGTAAGAAGAGGGTTTTGGATTCCCTGGAACTGGAGTTACAGATGGTTGTCAGTTGCCATGTGGGTGCTGGGAATCAAACCCAGGTCCTCTGCAAGAGCAGCCAGTGCTCTTAACTGCTGAGCCATCTCTGGAGACCCAGGACACATTGATTTTATTAGTTTATCATAAGAACAATATCAAAGTCTCGCCTCTCATTTTTCCTATTTCCACCTTGATAGACCTTGCATTCTACCATTCCCCTCTCTAGAGCCCTTTCTCCTCCCCTCTCCCTATGGTCTCTTTATATTCTTCTGGCTTCTATGATTATTTCACTTTATAAATTGTCATCAGATGATTCAGAGTTAGGATCCACAAATAAGAGAGACCATACAGCATTTTTCTTTATGGTTCTTAGTTTCACTACTCATGATACTGATTTCTACTTCCATAGAGTTTATATGCAAATTTAATTATAATATTTCTTTACAACTGAATATAATGCCATTATGTACATGTACAGTATTTCCATTATCCTTTCATCATCTGAAGAGCATTTTGGATGTTTCCATTTCCTTGCTATTGGATAGAGCATCAAAAGACATGGATTAGCCAGTATCTCTGTAGTAGAATGTCAAGTCCATTGATGCATTCCAAAGAGTGATAAAGCTGGGTCATATGCTAGATCTACTTTTAACTTTCTGTGAATCCTCCAGACTGTTTTCCATAAGGACTGTGCAAGTTTGCAGTCTCACCAGCACTGGATAATGATTCTCTTTTCCTTGCACTCTTATACGCATCTGTTTTCAGTTGTTTTCTTAATTGTATCCATTCTGACTGGGTAAAATGAAATCTTAAAGTAGTTTAGAATTGCATTTCTTTCATTGTTCAGGGTTTTGAACACATTTAAAGATATCTTACCCATTTTTATTATTGCTTTAGAAAATTATCTCTTCGGATGAGTCTATTTCTTTTTTTAAAAAACTTTATTGAGAATTTCATACATGTATATAAGGTGTTTTGATCAGCCCATTTCTTAACTGGGTTGTTTGTTTTCTTGGTTCACTATTTTTTCATTGTTCTTTGTATATTCTGGATATTAATCCTCTCTCAGATGTAGAAAAATTCTCTCCAACTGAAGAGGCTTGCTCTCCAGTTGACTGGTTCTCTTTCTGAACAAAAACATTTTAGTTTAATGAAGTCATATTTGCCAATTTCTGAATGAATGTATTCCTAATGATAATGTCACTATTGTGCCGGGTACTGACTGTTTTCTTATTAGAACCTTTATCTTGGAGGTAATGAAAAGCTATGTTATTGGACTTAAGGCCTGCTCAGTAGGAAGGAATTCACCCCTAGTACTGTAAACCAATCTAAATACCTGAGGCTGGAGAGTTCTTCTATCCTAGAGAAGAACAAAAGCAATATAATTTCTAACTGTATTCTAAATATTTACCTTTATATCCACAAATAAATGTAGTTCTCACCTATCATGAAAAATTCTTTTTCCAGCAGATGCAGACTATTACAGAGATCAACAGCTGGTCAAAACATAAAAACTAAGGGACAGTGTGGTGCTCAGCCCAAATTAATACATATCCCTTGAAAGGGTTCAGATCCAGGCGACCCCAGACCTAGAAACCATAAAGCCCCTAAGAGGAACTGAATCAACCAACTCCCAGACACCTGCAAGGTAACAAAAGTAGCTCCAGGAAATTAAGGACCAATGTATTGGGATCACCAGAGGATGCTCCACAGGCTGACAAACAGGTTTCCCAAGCCCTTAGCTGCAATTAGTTCTTGGAAACTTGTAATCGTAGAAAACATGCTTTACAGTAGATGTTTTCCACAATAAGTTTCACCAGGTACAGCCCCCATGCCCGCCATTCAAGCAGCCTCCCAAACAGTCACAAACAGCAGAAAACTCTTCTCTTTTTCCTCATTCTGTCCCTTTATAAGCTACCCCCCTGTAGCCAATTAGGCTACTGGTTCTTCCTCACACCAAAGTTGAGGACCAGCCCCGCCAAACCCAATAAAACTCTCATTTTGCCAGAGTCCTCCTTATTTCTGTTTCTCAGTAATCTCGACTACTGCCACCTTTTAATCTAACATTCCTGTACTGAACACTCTGGGAACATTGTGGAAAAAAGTGACAAAAAAGATTGTTAAAGCCAGTAGTCCAGGACACCTGCTGCTAGTTTATTCTAGACATGACACAGAAGATAGAGCCATGGAATATGAATGAATGGTGCCTAAATAGATCTGCATAGTGACAACAACAGTTGACAGGCCAATGTAGTTGGAGGAAATTTCACAACCTCCCACATTGAAATAAAAAAATACAATCCCCCTCCAAAAAAAAAAAAAAAAAAAAACTATCGGCAATTTATAGCTACTGAGAGAGGGAGAATCTATTTGTATAGGCAGTAGCGCCCTGACAGATATTTCAGTTACAAGGGGTCAGCCCTAAACACATGTGCAAATGAGCAACACTAAAAGCATTCAGTAAAATATAAAGGTGTGTGTGTGTGTGTGTGTGTTGTGTATGTGTATATGTGTGTGTGCATATGTGCATGTGTGTGCCTATTTGTATGTGTGCGTGTAACAACAATAATTAAAGGATTGAGAGGGAATGGGAGTGATGTTGGAGTTGCTGGAATGAGGAATGAAAACTATGTAAATATAGTGCTCAACTATGAAATTCTCAAAAAATAAAAAAATTAAATTAAAAAAGTTATCCAAAACACAAATTTTAGAATCTGTCATAATCTTAATAATAATTCCTAGATATTCAATATACATTATAAATATTTGACTAAATGTGAGTTATAAGTAAATAGATGATAATACTTGAGGTCCTGGGATAGAAATACAGCAATTCCTATATCCTTTTGTACAGTAATCCTCTGTTAAGATGGATATCCTCTTCCATCCCTTCTACAGGTGTAAGATGTCAATGTCATAGTAAGGAAGGAAAGGAATATGTATTATTGTAGATTCAGTGAGAATTGTCAAACATGGGCTCATGTGTTTGAACATCTGGTCAATTGCTGGTGGAATTTTTCATACATAGAACTTTCCGGAGAAAGCATGTTTCTGGGGGTAATTTTGAAAGTTTGTAACATCAGTCCATTTCCAGTTTTTTATCTTGCTTTTATGTGTAATGAAATGTGATCAGTAAACTTCATGCTCTGGCTGCCTGAAACCATGACTTCTTCACCTTTTTATACTCCCCACCTGGAACCATAAGTCAAAATGAACTCTTTTTTCTATAAGTTATTCAGTCATGACGTTTTATTACATCAACAGAAAGTTAGGTGATACAGAACTTGGTACCAATAGCGAAGTGGCTGCTGTGAAAAATTTGACCAGGTTATTTTTTTGGAGGAATGTAAAAGACTTTGGCACTTTCAACTAGAAAAACAATAATAGAGTTTAATGGACCATTCTACCCGATTCTGGAGAACAGTAGCACTGGGAATTGTTGGGACCTGACTATTTAGGACTGCTAGGTGCAGACTCTTAAGATCCCCAAAGGGCTGCTAACAGGATAAGGCAAGGCCTATTTTGGCTGACCCAGGGCTGAACCTCTACAGGTCAGTCCCTGATAATCAGTTTTCAGGTACATGTCTTTCTCTTAGAGGTTCTGATACAATTACATATGATTAACGAAACTGTTCCTAGGAACATTTCATTGTCTTAGAAGTTGTTTGGGTACTAATAGGATTCAGATCCAGGCGACCCTAGACCCAGAAACCATAAGGCCCCTAAGAGGAACTGAGTCAGCCAAAGCACCTCTGGAATTTAATGTCCCAATGTATTGTGATCACCATACTGCACAGGCTAACAAACAGGTTTCCTAAGCCCTTAGCTGCAGTGGGTTTCTGGAACCTTGTAATTGTAGAAGACATGTTTTACAGTAGATGTTTTTTTCCTTGATAATTTTTACCAGATACAGACCCCCATGCCCTCCCTGAGCAGCACCCCAAACAGCCCCAAACAGCAGAAAAATGTTAGAGTCCGTGACTCCGTGGGTCTCTTCTGAAGAACAAATACAAGAGTACGGAGATGCAAAAATCAAACAGAGTTTTAGAAACCAGCTAGCTGGGTGGGCCGACCGTCCTTCCAAGACACGCAGGTCTGGTCAGAGCAATCGACCCTGATACAATTTTAGGTAAAGATTATATAGGCTTCCACAACCGTCACACAAAAGCCCATGTTTATACAGCCAATAGTTTCAAAGCAAGCATTTCACAAACCAATAACTTTAAAACAAGAAAAAATGTTATAGCTCCCTTCAGGTGTCTCAATTGGGAAGAGATGCTTGGTATGTGCCTGGTACAACTCTTTCCTGTTATCTTGTGTAAGCAGACATGACATGACACAGAACAGGTCAGGCTCCAGGGGATGTAGCACTTTGCCTCTATCTCTGGATGCCTGTGTCTCCAGTTGAGTTAATTGGTTACAAGTAGTAAATTTAAACAAGAAGCAGTATATTCAAACAAGCAGTAAATTCCTCTTTCCCTAACATTTCCCTCCTTTTTTTCTAGGTCAGACTGAGGAATCTTCCTCAGCAGTATTTTTTTCTGTTAAGAACAAAATCATTACTGAGAAATAATTGTCTAAATAACATTTTACCTGGACTTAAGTCTAATGTCTGAGAAATACAATTTTTTTTAATTTTTAAAGAAATATATTTATTATTTTGATTTTTGGTTATACTTTTTTTTTTGGGTGTTTAAGACCATATAGTTGGCCCAAATAAACCATTTTCCTTTTACTTTAAGGTCAGTTAAGGATCTGGTCCTCAGGGGTCATGTGGGCTTGGGGGGAGCCCCTGGCTCCTTGGGCTTTCTTTTACCAGTTTCATCTACGTGAAGATAAGCCAAGAGGTCCTGCTCGACCCAGGCTTCACTTGGAAGCATGGAGGAAATGTTTCCT
>NW_008355363.1:3100955-3103375 GCF_000622305.1 Nannospalax galili | reverse complement strand
AAAAGGGTGTGCCATCACACCTGGCCCATTATGTACCTTTAAATGTCTAAGAATAGAGGTCTGCAATAAGAACTTAAGTTGCCCCAGTATTGTACAGTACCACTGAGTAAGCTGCACACACCTAACAAAGACTACAATCAGAAAGTGCCTTCTAAATAGCAACACTCTGGCTTAGAAACTTTTCTATCTCTATCAGCCAGGATGTGGTGAAATTGGTGATACGGACACCACGGTAGCCACTGGTGACCTCTTGACACCACTCTAGCAGGGACTGGCTGGAGCTGACCAGGGCAGGTGGTGCCTGGCTGCCCAGCAGCCTTCTGTCCTCTTTGGGCTCCTCTGGGGAAGAGGCCCCCCGAGGGCCTGGGTACCCCAGCCCCTGCCCCACTGGCCACCTGTGTCTCAATCAAGCTGGCTTCTGGGAGGCTTTCCTCAGCTTCTTTCCCCTTCTGGGTTCCCAAGACCCCAGATTCTGCTTCCTGGGCCTCAAAAATACCAGACTTATTTTCCAGGGGCTCAAAAACTGCTATCTCTGCTTTCTGGGGCCCCAAAGTCAAAGATTTGGCCTCTGCTTCTCCCAACACTCTAGCCTCTGCCCTCTGAAGCCTCAGAACTTTAGTCTCTGTCTCTGGTGTCCTGGATACTTCTGCCTCTATTGCCTGAGCCCCTGAAACTCTTTTTTCAGTGACTGTGAGAGCTCCCCAGGTCCCAGTCTCCTGGATTGCCAAAGTTTCTGTCTTTGCCTCTTCCAACTCTGTAACTATAGTTTCTGTCCACTGGGCCCTCAGAACCTCAGCCTCTACTGTTCCAGCTTCTGGCCTGGAAGTCCCGGAATCCCCCACCTCTGTCTTTTTAAGCCCTGGCTATTTTAGGTTCTATCTCTGGGATTTCTGAGCCACCAACTTCTATTTCCTGGGTTCCCAGCATCTCAGGCTGTGTCATGTCTATCCACAGAGCCCCTGATTCCCTAACCTCTGTTTCCTGGGCCTCCGATATCTCAGACTTTCCCATCTCAGCAGCTATCACTGGACCCTCAAAACCCCCTATTTCTGTCTTCTGGGTCCTCAATATTTTCAATTCTATTGTCTCAATCTCTGTTCTCAGTATCCTAGAACCCCCAGGCATCTCCTTGGCCTTTAAGAGTTCAGTCTCTTCTACCTCAGCTTCTGTCCCTGGCCCTTCTGGAGCCCCAGCTGAGATGTCCTGGGCTGGGGTGTTCTGGGCTCCCCTCTTCAACGGAGGAAGCTGTGGTATCTACAGCAGCAGCAGCAGGTCCGGGGGTCAGGGCGCTGACGGTGCTGGGTGCAGCGTGGACAGAGGATCCTGGGGCTGGAGTGGGATGGATGATGTCAGCTGGGGAGGGTGCTCTGGAGGCAGAATTCCAGCCCAGAACAGAGCAGGGCTGGGGACTGTGGTGGGGCACAGCAGCCCTGTTTGGCTTCACAGCACTTTCCTTTTGTTTGGGTCTGCATTCACATTGGCTGTGTTCTTCCAAGGACATCTCCCCCAGCTGACTGCTAGGGTACTGGATCATGAGGATCTGCATTCGGACTTGGTGCTGCCCAGTGGGCACACATTCCAGGCCATCGTCAGGGCAGCAGCCACCACAGCGTTGCACGGTCACACAGCTGGGCACCTGGGCACCACTTTCTTCTGGTGATCAGGGGCATCAAGCTGAGAGACAGGGGCCTGGGCACCAGCCAGCTGCAGCAGTGCTGCGAGCAGCAGGCGGTGGATTAGGGGGCTCATGGTGCCCACCGGGGCCGTGGTCCAGGGGCTCCCACATCGCCCTAGCCTGGCCGCACGGGGAGCAGCAGCAGCCAGAGCACCATGGCAGGGGCCGGGGTGCGGGGATCGGGGGCCAGGGGGTGGCTCCTCCGCGGCCCCCTCCCGAGCCCTGGGTGGAGGCAGCACAGCTTAGTTGCACAGCGGCCCTAGGAGCCGAGCGGGCGGGCGGCCTGTGGTGGCGGTGGTGGTGGCGGCAGCAGTGCTGTCAGGCGCGGGCGCCCCTCCCATGGGCGGCAGGGCCGGGGGTGGAGGGTCCCCGCCGGGAGGCTGGGCCATGGCACCGCTGGAGGGCCGCAAGTTCGAGTACCTCATGAAGAGGCGCTTTGGTGACTCTCGGGCGCAACTGGTCGCAGGGCTCGGTGGACGTGAGCATGGGCCACTCGAACTTCATCTGGCGGTGCCACCTGGAGATCTTCATGCCCCGGGCGGCGGCCATGGCGCAGCTGCCCCAGAGCCTGCGCAGCCCGGCCGTGGGTTTTTTTTTCCAGTGGCTGGAGAGAGGGATGGAGAGGGGTGGGAGATACAGATAAAGGGTCTTGTCTACTTAGACCGAGAATAAAAGGAAGGAAAAAGGAGGAAAGGAAGGTTTAAAATAGAGAGCGTAGAGAAAAATACAAAACCAGACCCCCCCC
>NW_008355363.1:3100702-3100904 GCF_000622305.1 Nannospalax galili | reverse complement strand
ACTCGTGCGGACCGGTCCTCCTTTCACTCAGACGCGCTGCACTCACCACACTCACTTTCAGGATCCCCAAGACTTCTCGTGATTCTCCCAAATGGCATCCGCTCAGACTGCCTCAGAGTAACGAGCTTGATTTTTTTTTTTTTTACCTCAGGTGCCAGATTTGATGGTAGGCTTCCTTTCTAGGGCTGAGCCACTCGGACCC
>NW_008355363.1:3083190-3097452 GCF_000622305.1 Nannospalax galili | reverse complement strand
AAACTGGTGGGGACTGGGTGGCTCTCCTTCCCTTCACCCTGTATAGGGTGAGGAACTCACCCTATCTGCTAGGATTGACCCCCTATGAAATCATGTTTGGAAGACCCCCCATCCTCCCCAGTCTAAGAACTGAACTAGTTGCTGAATTTGATAACCAACAGTTGCTTGATTCTCTAGAAGCAGTGGCTCGGGCGCATAGGGATGTATGGCCCTGGCTGAAAGCTATCTATGAGACTGCTCCCCCTCCTACCCCACACAACTACCAGCCTGGCGATTGGGTCTACGTCTGCAGACACCGCAAAGAGACCTTGGAACCTCACTGGAAAGGACCCTGGGTGGTACGAACAACTGTTTAATTGGTCTCCCTGGCTCACCACCTTGCTCTCAGCCTTAGCTGGGCCCATAATCCTCCTCCTATTGATGTTAACTATTGGGCCATGTATCATCAATCTTTATTAGAGAACGGGTGCGTACAGTACAACTCATGGTCCTGAGGTCCCAGTATCAGCTGTTAGAACCCCCTATTAGGGACCCCAACCCAGACCCATGATTGGGTCATCCCTAGTTACTAGGAGAGGGGGAAATGTGAGACCCCAACTCATCTGACTGCTTCTTTCTACTTCTGCAATTTCCTTGGCTTAAGACGGCACTAACTCCATTTTGACTAGCTGTTTCAGGCATGTTGTAATCTTCAGCTACCACCCCCATTCTGGAAAGCTATAGATCAAGCAAGCCCAGGCATATAGCAGCTTTATAAGGTAAAAACAGAAACTTCTGGCCCCACAGATAACAGCACATTCCAATGCCCTAAAGACAGCCCCTACCAATAAGAATCTTCCCCATACTCAGGGCATAGGACCATCCAATCATTTTAAAGGACGCTTGGCGCCTGCGGGCTTCTGTAAAACTTCCCTATAAAAGCCTACCCCACCCTACATCTGGGCTCTCAGTACGGATTCGCTGCATCAGTGAAAACTGAGGGCCCAAGCTTAAGCCCAAATAAAGGCTCTTTGCTTTGCATACTCTCCGGCCTCCTTGGTGGTCTGGGGGGTCACAGGATCAGGGTACAACATTTGGGGGCTCATTCAGGATCCCCAAGATCTCAACAGGATCCCCAGAGCTTTGAGCCTGGTCCGGACGGTGTCTCTGCCCCTTGTTTGTGTATGTTGTGCGCTCTTGGTTTTGGGCCCCCATTACTTTGTTAGCCTGTTGGCGGTCTAGGCAGACATGCTGGAAGAGGCCAGGCCGTGGGACTCGGCCCCACCTGATAGGGATTGGATCCCACTTGTAACTTTGGAAGGGAAAGGCAGGTCGTGCCTGCTGAGCAGCAAGAGGCCGACATCCCACTTTCAGTTCTTGTTTAAGGCGCCAGGAAGTATTGTGTCAGTGTGTGTCTCTGTGTTGTCCCTGTTATTTGTGACTTACCTAGTTATAGATATGGGAGAAAGTCAAGTAATACCTTTAAGTCTTTTCCAGGATCATTTTTCTGACTTCAAAATGAAGGCTAGAGGACAAGGGCTGGAAGTCAAAAAGGGCAGACTCTTTGTCCTTTGCAGGGATGAATGGCCAACCTTTAACCCTGGATGGCTGGAAGGGGGAGCATTTGACCTCCCCACTATTTTCAAGGTTAAAAGTATTATTTTGGGGCAGCCAGGGCACATCGACCAGGTTCCTTATATTGCAACCTGGCAGGCCCTAGTTGAAGAGCCCCCCGAATTGCCAAACCATTTTTGCCACTGCAGGATTCAAAGACAACCATCCTTGCCCTGTGTGATGATGAAAGGCAGAAAAGTGAAACTAAACCATCCACCCCACTTTATCCTGTCCTCCAGGGTGGAACAGAGGAAGAACTTCTATGTGAGCCTCCCCCATATCTGCCTACACTGCTACCACAACCAGGGCTTTTAGAGCCCCCAGAAGAGGCTGAGGCAGCCTAAGCCCATAGGGATGAGACGCCCCCCCTCAAACTCGGAGGAGGATCCAGAGAGGACAGTCGCAAGCAGCAGCAAACTCCACCATCCTTCCCTTAAGGTCAGTGGGACCCCTTAATGAGGCAGGAGACCAAAAGATGCAATATTGGCCATTTGCCACCAGTGACCTCTACAATTGGAAATTGCAAACATCCAAATTCTTTGAGAAGCCACAGGCCCTTATTGATCTGTTAGAATCTGTTCTTTTCACCAATCAGCCCACTTGGGATGACATCCAGCAGCTATTACAGGTTGTATTTACCACTGAGGGGAGGGACTGGATCCAAACTGAGGCCTGGAAGCTGGTCCCTAGGGTGGATGGGAATCCCATCACCAGCCAGGTGCTGATCGATGAAGCCTTCCCACTAACCCGACCAAACTGGGACTTTAATGTGGCAGAAGGTAAGGAGAGGCTACAGGTCTACTGCCAGACTCTAATGGGGGGCCTCCGGGCTGCTGCAAGGCACCCAACTAATTTGGCTAGGATCAGTGATGTGCAGCAAGAAAAGACAGAATCCCCGGCAACCTTTTTAGAGAGGATCCTTGAGGCGTTCCACACTTAGACACCTATGAATCCAGAGACACCAGGAAGCAAGAATGCAGTCATATTGGCCTTTGTCAACCAGTCAGCACTTGACATTAGGCATAAGTTACAAAAACTACATAGATAGGCAGATAAGACTCAGAGCTTTTGGCCATGGCAGAGAGGGTCTATAACCACAGGGAAAGCCTGGAAGACAAACAGGCTTGAGCCGCAGCCGCTGCTAGCACCAAGGAGACCCGAGACTTCACTAAGATCCTTCTGGCTATGACTACAAAGTTGCCTGATGAGAGGGAATGCCAACTGTGCTACCTCTCTGAAGACTCAGGTAGGAAACCCTGGGAAGGGGGACCAAGGTTACAGAGGAACCAATGTGCCTATTGCAAAAAGATGGGCCACTGGATGAAAGATTTCCCAGAAAAACCTGGTGGGTGAGGCAGAGCCCGAGAAGGATTGCAAATCCTCGAGCTTGGAGAAATGAGCGACTAGGTGTGTCAGGGTTCAGATCCCCTCCCCGAACCTAGGGTAACCCTCAAAGTGGAGGGGACTCCCATGAGCTTCCATGTAGACACAGGTGCCCAACACTTGGTATTAACTGAGTCCCAAGGAAAACTATCACATAAAAAGTCCTGGGTATAGGGAGTAACTGGCATGAACCAATACTCATGGACCACCCAAAGAAAAGTGGGCCTGTGAAAGGGCTGGGTGTCCCACTCCCTCCTGGTCATTCCAGAGTGCCCCTACCCACTCCTGAGCAGAGACTTGCTCACCAAAATTGGAGCCCACATTCACTTCACCCCTAGTGGGGCCCAAATGACTGACCAAGAAGGCCACCCAATCCATGTGCTCACCCTACAACTGGAAGATGAGTTTAGGTTACATCAAAAACTTGCCTCTACACCAGAGGAGGAGGTTTCTACCTGGCTAAAGGAGTTCACCACAGCCTGGGCCGAGACAGGGGGCATGGGGCTGGCAGCCCACTGCCCCCCATCTGGATAGAGCTTAAGTCTGGAATCCTACTGGTGAGAGTTAAACAGTACCCTATGTCCCAGGAGGCCAGGCTGGGGATCACTCTTCATATCCAATGCCTGAGTGATCAAGGCATCTTGGTGCCTTGCCGATCGGCTTGGAATACCCTTCTTCTGCCAGTCAAAAAGCCAAATTCAACAGACTATTGGCCAGTCCAGGACTTGGGAGCAGTAAACAAGCAGGTTATGGATGTTCATCCAACAGTACCTAATCCTTACACTCTCCTGAGTTCCTTGCCACCTTCCAGAAACTGGTACACGGTGTTAGACTTGTAAGATGCATTCTTTAGCCTGCCTTCGGCAAAAGAAATCCAGCCCTTCTTTGCTTTCAAATGGCAAGACCAGGAGATCAGCTTCAACGGCCAGCTGACTTGGACCTGCCTGCCACAGGGATTCAAAAATTCGCCCACCCTGTTTGATGAGGCTCTCCACGAAGACCTGGGTGAGTACTGGATGGAACACCCCCAGCTTACCCTATTACATTATGTGGATGACATCTTAACAGCTACTGATAATGCCTTGCAGTGTCAGCAGGGAACCAGAGATCTCCTGGCAACCCTTAGCAGATTGGGATATCGAACATCTGCCAAGAAAGCCCAAATATGACGGGGACAGGTCACCTATCTGGGATACATATTAAAGGAAGGACAAAGATGGCTTACAGATGCCAGGAAAGAGACAGTGCTAAAGATATCCACCCCTCACTCCTGGAGGGTAGTGAGAGAATTCCTGGGGTTAGCAGGATTCTGCCGCTTATGGATCCCAGGATTTGCTGAATTGGTGAGGCCCCTCTATGAAGTCACATGGGAAAGCAAGCCCTTTGTTTGGATGGAGGTCCAGGAAGAGGCCTTCAGTAAGATCAAACAGGCCCTCCTAGCCACCCCAGCTCTGGGACCCCCGTATGCTGCTAAGCCTTTTCATCTGTTCATAGATGAAAAGAAGGTGGTGGCCAAAGGAGTCCTAACTCAGACTCTGGGGCCCTGAAATAGGCCTGTGGCATATCTGTCAAAAAATCTGGACCCAGTTGCCTCTGGATGGCCACCATATTTGTGAATTATAGTAGCCGCAACTCTTCTAGTCAATGATGCGGACAAATTAACCTTAGGGAAAGAATTATGTATCACAGCCCCTCATGCCATTGAGGGAGTTCTCAAGCAGCCACCCGACCGCTGATTGAGGAATGCCTGGATGACTCTTTACCAAAGCTTGCTCCTTAACCCCCCAAGGATCCATTCCCTCAATCCGGCCACACTGCTGCCCAATCCAGACCTGGACATGCATTTGCACGATTGCGTGGGGATCCTGAGCCAAGTGCACGGGCTCAGAAAAGACCTGACCAATCAGTTGCTTCCTGATGCAGAAGCCACTTGGTTCACCGATGGTAGCAGTTTCATGAAAAATGGACAGAGTTCGTGGGGGCAGCAGTAGTAACAGAGACCGAAACTGTCTGGGCAGTGGCTTTACCTGTAGGGACTTCAGCCGAGGTAGCTGAGCTGATTGCTTTTACCGAGGCTCTTAAATTAGGCAAGGACAAAAAACTGAACATGTATATGGATAGCTGGTATGCCTTTGCCACAGCCCATGTACATGGGGCTATCTACCAGGAGAGGGGGCTGCTCACAGCTGAGGAAAAGACTATTAAAAATAAACAAGAGATCCTAAACTTGCTGGCTGCCCTATGGCTACATAAGAAACAGGCTATCATCCATTTCCCTGGGCACCAGAAGACAGATACGCCTATAGCTCAAAGAAACCAGAAGGCAGACCAGGTGGCCAAGGTGATGGCCCCGAAAGCAACCTTAGTTCTGGATATCCGTCTGCTGGACCCAGGGCCGTGCTACCAGACCAACCTGATTACTCTCAGGAAGACCTGAGGCTAATACACAAACTTCCCATGACGCAAAAGATTGATGCCTGGTGGCATACAGGGGACTGCAGGATCATCCTGCCCAGTAACCTAGCCAAAGATCTTCTCAATCACATCCATCAGAACACCCACCTGGGTACTCAGAAAACAGAAGACTTCCTAAGAAATGCTCACTTCAAGGTTCTGAACCTCTGATCACATGTTGATTCAATCACCTCCAAATGTCTTAGCTGTAGGCTGACAAATGCTAAGAACCTTCCCAAAGAACAGGGGACCCAGTTGAGAGGCTCCAAGCCCAGAGCCCACTGGGAAATGGACTTTACAGGGATAAAACTGGGCAAATATGGTTATAAATATCTTTTAGTTCTGCTAGATACTTTTTCAGGTTGGACTGAAGCACACCCTACCAAGCATGAGACTGCACAAATGGCTGCCAAGGGGCTACTGGAGGACATTCTTCCAAGGTATGGTGTGCCAGCTCTTCTGAACTCAGACAACCAACTGGCCTTTGCCATTCAGGTAATGCAACAGTTAGACAAAATATTGGGGGCAAAATGGAAATTATACTGTGCATACAGGCCCCAAAGCTCTGGACAGGTAGAGAGAATGAATAGAACACTAAAAGAATCCCTTACTAAATTAACCATGGAGACTGGGTGCCTCTCCTTCCCTTTGCTCTATATAAGGTGCGAAACTCACCCTACCTGTTGGGTTTAACTCCATTTGAAATCATGTTTGGAAGACCCCCTCCCATCATCCCCAATTTCAAAAGCTGAATTAATTGCTGAGTTTGGTAACCGTCAACTGCTTGATTCTCTTGCGGCTGTGGCACACGCCCACAAGGACACGTGGCCCCATCTGAAAGCTATTTATGAGACTGCTCCTCCTCCTACCCCACACAACTACTGGCCTGGCAATTGAGTCTACGTCTGCAGACTCCACCATGAGACTCTAGAACCTCACTGGAAAGGACCGTACATGGTGCTCCTGACTGCCCCGACTGCAGTAAAAGTAGATGGAGTTACTGCCTGGATTTATCACACCCATGTGTGGCTAGCAAGCTCAGACCCAGAACCAGATGACCTTCGCCCTCGGCTGATCGCTACCCCAGATCTCAAAACATGGAAAATCCACAAGGACATGGACAACCCTCTCAAGCTAAGACTTTATTGTTCTTAATGACTTCTATATTTTTCTCTGGCAACGCTCACCCTACCCTTCCCAACACTATGATCTGGAGATTCTCTGTCAGGGAAACATACCAAGGGAGAAACCAGGTGATTGGCATGGCCGAATGCCCCTTAGTGGGCTACTGAGAACCCCTAGACATCATAGTGTACCCCAATGTCAGTAGCCACACAAATGATGAATATGTCTGCTTTCCTTATTTACAGACAGACTTGTCATGTTTGAAAGACAATGCCCTCTATGGAGGGTGCCGCTGCTTCTCCTACAAGCTAGAGGCAGGCCTAACCTGGGGACAAATAGGGATCACAGGGAAGGAGAGGTGCACATTCCTACTGGAAAACGACCAAACCTATTACCAAATATATGTTGCAGAGCCCTGGGACGAACACTGGCATACTGAGGTAGTAGGAAAGTTCTACCAAGGGGGATTCACCAGATACCACACCACTGATTTCCACATTTCCTGCCGGCTTGTGCTGGCAGCTCAGCCTATATTGACCCATCATAGCATTATTATACAGGAAAAGCAAACAGGGAGAGCAGATAAAATTAACCATGTCCTAGAATCAATATATACAATATGTGGTGGACTTTTTACCCTTTCCCAACCACCCCAATGCCTCTAATTGCTTTCTTTGTGCTTCTAGCAATAGACCCTTGCTGATGGCAGTGCCAGTTAATGTCACCCTCTCTAAGACCCCAGGAAATAGCTCCTCTGACACCCATTTGGCAGGCTTTCCCCTGTTTGAACAATCACCTGACTACCCACTTTGCATTTCTGGTGCAGCCGTTCCTACCCATTACAAGTGCCTTGCTAATGTGTCACTTTCTGGAACTGCGTGTATCAGCCTTCCCCTTTTTCTCTGGTGTGGGGGAGAAATTTTTACCTGCATTAATTCCTCTCAGCCTCCCTTTTGCATTCCAATAATCATTACACCCCAGGTGTACTTGTTCGAGTTGGAAGAGGCTACTCTTCTCCTCCATGCCCGATTGTGAAGAGAAATCTTCATTTCCCTGTCAGTGGGACTGGGACTAGGCCCTCTCATAGGCACTGGGAGCGTGGCGACTGTGGCTATCGTTCAAAAGAATTATCTGGCGGGGGACTTCCAGGACAAGTTAGACCAGGCAATGGTGTCCACAACCAACAGCCTTGAGTCCCTCCAATGACAAATGAATTCACTTACAGGAGTGGTGCTTCAAAACAGGTGAGCTCTGGACCTAATCACAGCTGAACAAGGGGGGATTTGCATGGTTCTGGGGGAAAATTGCTGCTTCCTTGTCAATGAGTCCAGTATTGTTGAAGAAAATGTAAAAACCCTCCAGATACCAAACTACAAAGCCACAAATCTGGTATGAACAACTGTTAAATTGGTCTCCCTGGCTTACCACTCTACTTTCATCCCTGGCTGGGTCCATAATCCTTCTCCTATTAGTGTTAACTGTTGGGCCTTGTATTATCAGTTGGCTGGCTGCTTTCATTAGAGAGCAGGTAAATGCAGTACAACCCATGGTCCTGAGGTCCCAGTATCAGCCCTTGGACACCCTCATTAGGGACCGCAACCCAGACCCATGATTGGGTCATCCCTAGTTACTAGAAGAGAGGGAAATGTGGGACCCTGACTTGTCTAACCGCTTCTTTCTGCTTCTTTAATCTGCTTGGCTTAAGATGGCACTAACTCCATTTTGACTAGCTGTTTGAGGCATGTTATAATCTAGCTGTTTCAGGCATGTTGTAATCTTCAGCTACCACCCCCATCCCGGAAAGCTATAGATCGAGCAAGCCCGGGCATATAACAGCCTTATAAGGTAAAAACAGAAACTTCTGGCCCCACAGATAACAGTCAGCACATTCCAATGCCCTAAAGACAGCCCCTACCAATAAGAATCTTTCCCGTACTCAGGGCATAGGACCATCCAATCATTTTAAAGGATGCTTGGAGTGTGCGGACTTCTGTTAAACTTCCCTATAAAGCCTACTGCACCCTATACTGGGGCTCTCAGTATGGATTCGCTGTGTCAGTGAAATGTGAGGGCCCGAGCTTATACCCGAATAAAGGCTCTTTGTATGTGCATATTGTCCAGCCTCCTTGGTGGTCATTGGGTGTCACAGGATCAGGGTGCAACATAAATGCTGGGAGAAGGTCATTCATATAATGAGTATTTAATTTACAGTGAAAGAATTGTTGAATGTATATAATAAGTTTCTAATCCTTTCATATTACATATATACTTCTGTGTTTGGAAATGTCGTGAATGTAAGGCCACTATTAACCCAATGATAATTTCAAAACTGAAAGTAGCTAAAGTGAAAGTGTTTCTTTTTTTATGGAGCTAACAAAATCACAAAAAATTAAATTTGTCCGTTATCTACTGAGAGAGCAGGAGAATAACCATAGCTGGAGGAGAGCAGCCACAGCTGGCGACCACAGCTGGCACCCAAATGTGGGGATGGGACCCTCTCTCCACAGAGCTGTAACACTCTGAGCTGCAACACCTTTGGCTCCCAATGCCCCCCTTTCGGTGCTCTTCCCGTGGTTACTCGCCGCTTTCGTTTTGTTCTGCTTTTTCTTCTGGCTCGTGATCTTCAGTTGGGCATGCCACTCCTGTCTTTGCTGATAATCTCCTTGAATGGTTCCTGAGTCCCTTTGGGTACATCTTGCAGGGTGAGTGACCTCCGGTACGGGGAATAGACATCCAGCTGCTGCAAGCCCCCGCACTGCTGCACTGGTTCCTCTCCTCAGGAGTAGGCATATTAGGGTAACGGAAAAGGATGTAACTAAGGTTTTAGATGAAGTACTAGCTGTTGCCCCTTGGTTTACAGATTCTTGTTGCTGGGATCCTGAACAATGGGCTTGCATTTTATTCTTGGCCCGGCGTAGAGAAGCCAGGGAGGGATGTCCACTGTCTGGGCTGTTCTACCCCATTGTGACAGCCATTCTGGCCTCCCTTTGGGGGTTCCCCCAAAAGCCCCTGAGCGGGAAAATCTCCTATTAAAGGAGATAGATGAGCAAATACAACAGGACACTGGGGACAGCCTGTCCCAGGCATTTCCAGTTAAAACAAAACTAATGGATTCTTGTTCTGATTAAACAATGACTGCTAATGATGATATAAAAAATGAGGAATTGGGGTTTGAGAGCTCCCTTGATGAAAAACAGGAAGTTAAGACTGCCTCTGCTCAATCATTATGGAGCAGTGGCTACGCTCTGCCATCTTATACTGGCTTTAAGGAAGTTTCCCCCAGTCCATCTAGCTTTCCCTCCTGGAGGAGGACTGGAAGACCCTCTTGCCTAGGCCCCTCTTCTATGATACAATGGGAGATTTTCCACAGTTCTTAGCTACTGTCAGTCAGGGAAAACAGAACCCCAATGTCTGGAATCCGTATTCTCATGGTACCTTAAGGAAGCTGCATAAGGCAGCAGTTGAGGGTGGTATTCACTCCCTCTGGTTTGGTCAGTTATTAGATACAATCAGTCATTCGGCCAATACCCCCTATGATTGGCAGACTATCACCCATGTCTGCTTACAGGGAGGTGATTTCCTTTTATGGAAAGTTGTTTACCAAGATGAATGTGAACAACAGGCAGAGCACAATAGAAATACCAATGTCCAAAACCTTGGAATTGATGCTCTAGTAGCACCTGGCAATTTTTAGACCCCCAAAGCTCAGGCACAGGGACCTCCCCGCTACTTTGAACAAGTATGGCTTTGCGCGGTTCGTGCTTTTAGAAGTATGCTGACTCGCGGTGATACCAAATCAACCAAGTTGATACAAAAACCAAGTGAGTCTTTCTCTGATTTTGTTGAGAGATGATAACAAAGTATAAATAGAAAGATCAGTCATCAGGGAGCTGCCGATGCCTTGCTCAAGGATCTTGTATATGAAGGCTGCTCTACAGAGTGTTGCCCTACCATAGGACCCATTAGACACAAGGATGTCTCTGAATGGATTCTGGCTTGCTGAGATGTGGGGACCACTCGAGCCCATGCCACAATCCTTGGTGAGGCACTGGCTGCTCATCAGCCGCAGGCAGAGATGGACAAAGGCAAATGTTGGACCTCTGGGGAGACAGGGCCATTGGTCAAGTACCTGTCCTAATAAGATTATAAAAGAGGTCAAAAGGAGCCATGTTCCCCGTTCAAAATGCATTTCATCCATGCCTGCTCCTCTTGTGCCCATCTTCTACCTCTGGGACCATTACAACCCGCTGGAACTCTCCCTAGATGCTTTGGCCCCAACAAGATATGGCAAATGGACATCACTCATTTTTCTCCTTTTGGCAAGCTCAAGTATATCCATCATATTATTGACACTTACTCCAATGTCCATTTTGCGTTGGCCTGCTCTGTTGAGATGGCTTCTCATGCCATAAGGACTGTCAAATATGCCATGGTCCTTAATGGTAGTTCCTTGGTAAATCAAAACAGACAATGGCCCTTGTTATGTTTCTGCTACCTTCAGCCATTTTTGCTCTGACTGGAATAGTAGGCATAAAGCTGGTATCCCTTACAATCCTCAGGGTCAAGGAATTGTTGAACATTTCCACCAAACTCTCATTAAACAAATACAGAAAATAGGGGAAGACAATGATAAAGGCTCCCACTATATGGACCCCAATTTTGTTATACAACAAGCTCTATTTGTATTAAATTTTCTGAAATTTGACTCCAATGGCCTTGAACCAGCAATAAAGCACTGGCGGGTGTTCACTCAGCCCACTCCTGCCCCCATGGTGAGATGGAAGGACCCACTCACAAGTGAATGGAAAGGTCCATACCTATTATTACCACAAGGGCGCGGCTATGCTTGTGTCTTTCCAGATAATGTTACAGCCCCCATTTGGATCCCAGAGCAGAACATCAGAATTGCCTGTGATGGAAAACCTCCCTCCAAAACCACCAACCCTGAAGATGGCAGCCCTGACCCTGGAGGAAGCACCACACCGCTCAACCACCGAGAGACCGATCCAGCATCTCAGACCACGAAAGCGACAGGCTCCAACGGCACACCCGATAACCTGGGGCGACCTTAAGTATCTCACTTCTCAAGGTGAGACTATAGCTAATCAAAACCCTCAAACCAGAGGGAACCCCCTGTCTTTGTTTCTTATTATGTGTGCCATCATTACTGCTAACTCCTAATTTTTGGACCCTGCATTGTTAAGGGTCTTGATAATTTTGTTAAAACTCTTATTTGTCTGCTTCAGTTATCTGTTGCCCTGCCTCCAGATCTTGCCAGGCATGTCTCTGCAAACAAGGACCCACTGTTTCTTGCCCTTACAAACCTATAATAATAGAGATATGAAAAATAGCCTTGAGCATAGGTTTAAAGCCTTACAGAACAACCATGCAATGGACCTGAGACAATGGCCTGACTGCTCGAGCCACAGGAAACACCTTGCAATATATACTCCTGTTGGCAGTCTGTGAGACCAATGCCTAGAACTTGCTACTCCCTAATCCCCATCATTACCCCAGATGGGATGACCCTACTCCATCGGCTTTTATTGAATTCTTAGCCCCTTAAGAGGCCTTGCATGGGCAAAGCTTGATTCACTGCCTCACCCTCTGCCGGACCATACCAAGGGACTCACCCTTTGAGGGCTGGTAGTCAATGATGGGTAAGGTCCCAAAAGATGGGACAATATAAGACAGGCACAGTCCGTAATGCTGGGTGACCCTTGAGGTGGGGACAACAATGCCGAGGCAAAGAACCTTGACTCCCACTGGTTGGCATGGAGTTGGCCCAGCCTGCTCTCAAGAGAACTCACCATCTTGAGGGATGGGGCCCACAATAAGGATCAATCCCTTGCCTCCCAAGCCATTCTACCTTGCCTTGATGCACAACAGAAAAATCCACCACATACAGCCCCTGGACTGATATCAGTATGCTATATATTCTGAACTATGCTTCACTCATAAAAATGAAAAAATAGGGGGAGATGTTATAGAAAATCTTGTGACTTATTTTGCCTTTTGCCTTGCATACCTATCATGCTGGAATGCAGTGCTTCTTGTTTCTTACCCAAGCGAAAACTATGTAAGTCAAATGCTTTCCAGGAATCCAAAACTTAGAGAAACTGAAACTTATCATGGTAATAGGGCATCTGGCCCCCTAGATTGTAATAGGATACTAGTCTGCCATGCTAATAAGGGATCCCATATGCTGTGTTATGATTTGGACTATTACCCTTATATAAGGCCATACTTTCCTACAATAAAGTAGCTCTGTGTCACTCAACCCGGTCTCCTGTGTCTGAATGAGGTGACTCTGGCGCAGACTCCACACGAGCCCTGGGGTCCAAACTGGACGACTGATCGGAGGAACTGAGAGAGCAGGAGAGCGACCATAGCCAGAGGAGAGCAGCCATAGCCGGTGACCACAATCTACATTAACAAAATTTTGGACAACCATACTCATGCTACATGACTCCTCTTCATTCATAGTACAGATGTATATACAGCAGTACCTGTTACTGCAAGGAATATCAAAATACCCGTGTTTTCCAAATATATTGTATTTTATGAAATTCCTATTTATACAAATACCAAATGTAATTTATTCATCCATGTATATACCAACAGAAAAAATAAAACAAGAGTATATTTTAGAAACTAAAATACTGCTTTTCAAATAAAACCATGATGTCAACTGAGACTAGTAATTTGTAATTTAGCTACATTGTGAAACAAAACAGAAAGCTATTCCTTTTAACTAATTTTAAGAAAAAAATATTCAACCTAAAAAACTTAGACAATGTTTTAAATGATTCAAATCCACATGGAGGAAATACAGCAAATCTGACCTCCTTTGGACAATTATATTTAAGAAAAGAAAAATCTGGGATGCACAGACTGAATTCATTATGGCAAAAAGAATGATGTGATCATATTATCTTGTGCCCTGTTTTTCTCCAAACAATATGAATGACTTTTTTAATCACTTTGGTGAACTGTTCTATCCTTTGTTAATGTTATTACTTAAAAGAAATTTCTGGTTTTTCAAAGATTGTGCTTACTCCCAGAGAAGATCTAAGGAGAAGGGGCAAAGGAAGGGCTGATTTTTTTCACAAAAATAAGAGTTCTACTGAAAGCCACTTGGGCACTGATGATGCTGGTCTGAGAGGTACATAAAGCAGCTTTAATATGATACAAATTTTAATCACCCTGAGAAATTTCAAAACCAAATATTAAGGACCACAACGTGTATTTTCCAGCTAGAGAAGATATTAGTAAATCACTATTTCTGATATATGCTTCTAAACTACTCCGAATGCTTAAAACAATTTCAGCTCTCAAACATTTCACAGTTTTTAATACCCAATCTGTTCTTGAGTGGATGAATTCTAAATTAAGACTCTGTTAAAATGGGACTTGGTTGCATATCTGGTCTCTCTAGGTCCACAGAGAGATTGATTTTTAAAGCTTGTTCTGTTGAATGATTCAGTGTAGAAAAAAATACATCCCGTGCTAACTTTAAAACATTTTTGCCATAAAGAAAAAGTAGGTAATTAATTTTTTTCTTCTAATATAAACAAGCATACTATTAGGGAAATTAGTGCACAATATTAATGTACCTGTTAATTATTGGTGGAAGTCAACTTTGTGAAGTCCTCACATATTTGTATGTATAAGGTAACAGAATTAACTAAAAGTGTTAGACTCTGA
>NW_008355363.1:3063044-3082910 GCF_000622305.1 Nannospalax galili | reverse complement strand
AAGCATATCTTAAATCAACTGTAAGAAGTTTGAAGTAATTGCAATAACTTTCATTATCATAGATGGCATTTAATTCTTTTGAAGCAATATTCTACTAATTTAATGTTAACATTCTCTATAAAATGAAAAGTAAAGTGAAGCCAATTAATTGAAAGCATTTTGTTCTCTTAATGCATCATTTAAAATTAATGTGTCTGGTTTGGTAACTTATAGAAGAGCTAATGAACTGTTTTTGAAGTATATGTTAGTATTATATATCACATATTTAACTAGTTAAGAAAATGAAAAGGAAAATAATTATATTTAGAAGTATAAACTCTTTTAGCTGATAGTTCTTTATATGAATTTGTTTTAATATTTACCTATGCTGTGTTACTGCCTACGGAAGATTTGATTTCTTGTAATTCCAGTGAATTAATATCATCTTAATAGTAGAATCAGTATACTGACAATTTTTTAAAATTGAGATTATTTGATCTACTTTTTCCTGCTATAAATTCTTTTCACTAATTTATATTTGTTTATACTTTTATCACAGAATGTGAATAAGTGTTTTTGAGAAAACTTTCATTTTTAGAACTGTTTGAATAATGGAATGAAAAGCAAAATGGTAGGCTGAATCTAAAATATAGTCTCAGGTTAATGTTTAATTTTTGCCAATTTCAGGCTCTATATTTACTTTTCCCCCAAAGCAAATGACATTTGAATACTTATTTTTTTTATTATTAACGTTACAAAAATGAAATAAAATCCAAATCTATGTTTAATTGATATGAGATGCACATATATTTTTAGTTTAGATATGTTAAATTTTTCTGTAAATGGCAATGTCTGTGTATAATATTTAACCATAGCATTATTTAGTTTTAAAATTTAAATATAAATGGATAAGCCTGCCATATCGGAATCTGGGTATAGATTTTGGAAATAAACAATAAGAGACATTTTCTTGTACTGAATCATATTGTGTATCTACTGTGGGGAACTAATCATCTTAGATGATATGCTCATAAATATTTTAGTTCAACAAAGAACAAAGCATAAAGACAGTGCCATAAACATGAAAAGGAAATGAAAAGTAGAAGCAAGGTCTTTCAAGCTGAATTAAATAAAAGCTTATATGCACAGGAAGAAGAAGAATACGAAGGACTTATTTTATCAGTCTGACAGATTAACTGAGTGCACAGGACACGTTAAAATGTTTTTTGAATAAACCAAATACATTCTGCCTTAGAAATCATCTATACTTCATGATTAAAAGACACGGATTCAAGATAATGGCTCTTTGGATCCTCAAAATATAAATATTATATTTTTGCTACTTATAAAAAGAAGCATGCCACTGAGAGATAAAATACTCCCTGAGATCTACTTTATATATAACAAGGAAGAAGATATAAATTTTTCATACACTATAAATTTGTTTCTGCATTTACTTGAATTCTTAAGCATTAATCTCTCATTTCATTTCCTTAGTTTTTTCAAATATAAAATGTTAATGTGACTTCTAGCCAGAATAGGAAATCAATATAGAAATGAGCTTACATGTGCAGATTAATATTGCCAAGAATTTGACTGAAATTTATTCTAGTAATCTAAGTTATGACCAACTGGTACATTTATTTAAAGCATATGCAACTATTATCCTGTCCTCTAACGTCCATTGCTCACAGATGAAAGTTTATGACATCATGTGTGTCTCCTAGTCCCTGAGCAGCATTTCTTCCTGATTCTGTCTCCTTTTCTCCCATGCAGAGAAGATACCAGTGTTCACTTATTCCTTTAGGCCACATCTCACTGAAAGAAAACATGTGCCCCAAATGATTCCATGTTAGTTTTATTAGAATTAACTTGAAGCTTTCCATATACTTACATTTATGCTAGTAAAAAGAATATTTTTATGATTAAGTTAACTGTACAAAAGCTTAATAAGACTTTGCTAACATAGAACAATCATTCTCATCTTTAGTCTGTAATCTGAAATCTAACCAAAATTTTCAAATGTCAAGAGATAGAAATATACTCAGATTCTAAGTAATGTATGCTATTTTGTTTCAATGAAATCTAACAGAACTGGTTGCTGGAGAGGTGGCTCAGTGGTTAAAAGCACTTGCTTCTCTTGCAGGAAACCATGCTTTGGTTTCCAGCAAAGATATGGTAGTTAATAACAACCTGTAACTCCAGTTCCATGGAATAGGTGCCCTCTTCTGGCCTCCACAGACCCTTGAATGCCCATGGTGCACACAAATTCATGCAGACATGTACACATATAAATAAATAAATAAATAAATACATATTTGAGTACTAGAGAAATGGATCAGTGGATAAGAGCAACGGGTTACTCTTGCAGAGGACCTGGGTTCAGTTCTTAGCACTTACATGGCAGTTAACAGCAGTTTGTAACTCAAGCTCCAAGGGATATGACATTTGACACCCTCTTCTGGGTCCTGTGGGTATTGCACTCACAGGTGCTCTTAGATTTATGCTGGCAAAAAACTCATGCATGTAACAGAAATAAAAGCAAATAAGAAAAAAAAAACCTAGCAGAACTAAGTTTTCCAAGAAGTAAATTGTCTCCATAGACTATCTTAGTAGAAAGTTTGCCTTGTGATTTTAAACTGGAGATACATCAATTTACTGATTAGTGTATTGTATATCAATTGAATATTTTCTGTTGCTACAAATAGTCAATTGAATAGCATCTAAAACAGCCAAAGCTAGTATATCACTATATGTACATGGATAAACAATAAAATCTGAGAACTTACAGAAAACTCATTCATTTTGAAAAACGAGCATCTTTAAGCATTTACATAGTAGTTCCAGTCATTAGCTTGTCCTTTTGGTTCATGTAATATGAAAGAATACATTAGAAAAATCATTTAATTAAGAGTTAGATTTAATGAAAGTATGCATAATATATCCCTTAAACAAAACGACACGAAACCAAACCAAACCAAACCAAAAAAAACCTGACTTTGTGCTCTCAACTCTAAAACTTTTGGTAAGTTTACTAGACATCCTAATATCAAACTTTATTAAAAAAAAAACCTTAGCTGGGCATGGTGGTGCAGGTCTTTAGTCTTAGCATTTCGGAGGCAGAAGGAGGCATAGCACTATGATATGAAGGACAGTTTGTGATCATCTCCATAGTCAGTTCCAGTCTCAAAAAAAAAAAAAACCCACAAAACCACAATTATTTCCAGTCTGTGTATAATGAAATTCTGATTATATTCTAAAGAGGAAAAATATGATGTACACAGAAACATAAAATTCATTAGAAACTACCTTAAAATAATTGTTAAAATACTTTGTTCAAGGCTAATGTAGCATTGGATGCTTTGGAAAATTTGACAGAAATAAAAGTCTGAATACTGTCTGGCACTATTCTCTATTCACCTATTGATTAAAATGTTTTATTAATGAAAACATATTGGATGGTTGAGGTTCAGTGTTGTAGAATTACCCTGTGACACTTATCTCAATCTAGTTTTTTAAAAAAACAGAGCAAAAATAAAGATGAAAGACAAAATCTGCATAGTGCATTTCCAGATCTAACCCATTTCTTGCTCTGCTAAGACATAGTTCTTAAGTAGACATTATGTTCACATGTTTCTTTTATAATAAAACGTCTTTCCATATTATAACCTTGGATTCTCAAATAGCAAATTACCAGCAAAAGCCTCCAAATATTTGAATTATTTTTGAACTAAAAGAAGAAAGAATACTTCTCCTATGATACATGAGCAGTATTCCCAAAATGAAAAAAAAATATATTTCTGGAAAAATTGCTCATTGATTATCTCCTATGTATCTGGAGTTGATATTTACCAACAGCATTGATTATCAAAAATCTCTTATTGGATGTCACTTAACCATATATCTATATTATATAAAGACAGGATACTATCCAATTCTGTACTTGGCATTTTTGAAAAAAAAAATGCTCTTTATAGAGGCTTGATATCATTCTGACATTAGTAACTTTCCAATGGCTCAGTTCCAGTGCGCCACTTCTTTAAAACGAGAAGATTACATTTTTCTTATAAGAGGTTGATCAAATCTAAGTATCTCTACACAGGTTTCTATACATATCAATGAATATCAGCTCAGTGGAACTATCATTTATAATTTAAAAGATAGAATTTGGTTAGGCTAATATACATACATAGAGCAAGTAGGTAATTCTGTCATTGAAAATGTTATTAACTCAACAAAGTATAAAAGACCATAAAAGTTTCATGTGATCTGTAGATATATGAAATCATTTTACAAAGTTGAACTTTCAGAATGTATAAATTCTTGAGCTGGAAAGATGTCTCAGTGACTAAGAGCACTTAGCCAGTCCAGGTCGTTCCCACCACCCACATTCCAGCTCCCAACTATCTGTAACTCCAGTCTCAAGGAATGTGTAACCCTCTTCTAGTCTCAGCAGGCAATACATATGCAGGCAAGTGTTCACACATACAAAAACTTTTAAAACAATTTACATGAAAAAGAATAAGAATTCTATACAAAATGTCAAATGGAAGAAATACATTGTATGTTTACAAATGGCATAGATAACAAATTCTTAGTAAAATCAATTATACAGAAAAAATTATTTGATAATTAGGAAAAGTAAAAGAATAGTGTAATTTGTATTACCATAAAGAGAAAAATAGTTTAATTCTGTTGATTAAACAATTGAAATAAATGCTATTTATTTAAATTTTAATTTGTCTAGTGATTATGAGCTTTCAAAAATCTACCATTATAGGGCTTACTCATTTTATGACTTCCACCCAGTGCATTCTTTAAGTTCTAGGAATGCTATACTTCACACAATTAAGATGAAAAATAGTCCCATTATATTTTCCCAAAATCATATCAATTATGACCAAATAGAGACTAGATACACATGGCTATAAAATTCACTATTTTTTTTATACTATGAGGTCTAAATGAAGTCTTTATCATTTTTAAACAAAATTAACTACTAGTTAACATTGATTAAATATTCAAGGAAGTCACTTGGCCTGCATCATTAATGTATAAATTCAAATTAATATTTAATACTGGAGAAGTTGTAGCATTACCGGTTACATTATAAGTTAGGTTTAGGAGAGGAAACTTGTGTACCTCAAACACTGTTATAAATATTGACATATCCATAAAATGGAAACATAATTATGATTCCACATAGGCGGTTTACTAAGCATGTCAGTACACACTTAAGAGACAAAAGAATATAATGAAAAGAAGTATATAGAAGTAATAGAATACAGAAAAATTTCAAGTGTTAGATTCTATATTTTTATCTGCAAGATAATACATTTGCTTTTGAACAAATTGAGTTTACACTATATTACTTAGATAATATTTCTGTGGTCATGATATCAGGATAAAAATATCTGCTGTTTCACAGGGAGTCACTTACTTACTTATTTATATGCTTGCTTAGAGTCTTTCTCCCAACTTCAATTAGTCTGAAATATACTATTTAGTCCAGGCAGTCTACAAATTGATGATCAGTCCTCAGTTTCAGCCTATCAAGCGCAGGAATTAGAGAAATCCATAATCACACTTAGCTCCACTACTCCTTCTTTTGATTCTTTTTTGTTTTGATGAGTTTATAGATTAAAAAATAGGCTCAGGAGGTATTAATCCTGGATACTATTTATTTCAATATCGTTCTAACTATCACCTATGTATATATCTAGAGTTATCCAGTTCTATACATCTATGTAACTACCAACCTTACTGTAAATATCTACATAGAGATGTAATAGATACGAAAATTTTAATCTTGTGTAAAATATACTCCAAATAAATTTTATTTTTCACATTAATTTTATGAATTTTCTAAGATTATTCAAATTACATCATTAAACTAAATTTTAACATTTCCTGAAAAATTTCCAATCATCTCTTATTTCTTTCATTTAAATTTTTTTTCTACTGTTTCCTTGAAAGTTTCATACATGTTTTGGTTTCCCTCTTCCTTTATTTTAACCACTTAAAAATCAAAACATTTTCCATGAAAATAATTTTACATATTTATTTGACTTTTTAAAGGAGAGGGTAATTTTCTGTATTCTATTATTTATTGATTTTAATGTATATTTTTATTTTTTGTGCATTTCATATACTAGATCTTAATCAAATAATTTCACGTTTAAAAGAAAATTTTGGTTTCAAGACATATGTTAATGTATTATGTCTTCATCTAACAAATGCTATTACTCAATAATAAAAAGTATATCAGGTATTTATTTTCTTTCTCTAAAGCAATTGTTATTATATAGGTTTCTTCGTTTATCTTACTGGGATGGCCTTTCTGTGTTACATTCAGTACAATCAAATTTCGGGAATTTACTTCTTAACACACATTTCAATTACATGTAGACGTGATGGAATCAAAGACAAAATTTCAGTTCACTTCTCACTAGAACTCAAGCGGTCATTGGAAAATTAAATTTTTCCATTTAAATCAGTGATTCTCTAATTTCCTAGATAATAATAAGTAGATAATAACAGATAACTTTACAAAAATATCATTTCTAGACTCTAGTTTCAGAGAAAATGATCATAATGAAATTTTATCATTAACGTATTCTTTGTGTTTTTGTGGCAAAATACACACAACATAAAATTCACTGAATAAGAAACTACATTTTAATAAGGTGTAAGAGTGGTTATTCAGCACTGAAAATTATACATGTATTGTGCTTAACTGTATTGAAAAATCACATGTATTTCTGTTAATTTAAAAGTTTGACTCTGATTATAGGCTGAAGCTGCTGTCATGTAGCATTCAAGTAATGGGAAAGGATGCGTAACGAGTGCAAACAAAATTCTTAAGATATTAGAGTGGGCAATCTGGGTACAAATGCTTAACCTGATAGGCCTTAACTTCTATGACAGAAAGCATGAAATCCTTTGTGTGGAGGGATAAGGATGGGGGGATTTAAATTTGATTAAGATCTATTATATGAAGTGCACAAAACAATAAATCTATAGATTAAAACCACTCAACTTATATTTCCAAATACAGTGCTATATCACAGTGAATTTTTTTCTCAATTGAATGTCCTGCTTAGTCAGAGTAAAAAGCTCTATATTAATAAACTATAAATTTTTGACATTCTAAATAGCCAACTCATTGGATTAAGCAAATCTCATTAGTCACTCACTGATTAAAACATTGTTTTTTGACCTCAGTCAACTGTACATCCTCAACTACCTTGCAATAGAATGCTACTTTACAGCATGCTACCTCACTTTTGTTGCCAACATGAGCTTTATAGCCAAAAAATGTTAACTGTAGTCTCATAGATATTTGTATCAGTTGCACTTACTATTGAAATACTTAGTTTCACTATGATCTTATGATAACCCGTGCAATGTGAAGATAAAGATAACTGCTTCATAAAAGTGAAATTGAACTTTTCAGAAAGATTTTCAAAGGGCAAGGTGCTACCAAGAGCTATCACAGAATCATCTCAGCATGTGATCTAAAAATGATTCAGGAACTGTAGCATAGAACATTACAAGCATTACACTTTTAGAATGCCATTCAAGTATTCAACTATGCGGTATATTTTTTTGGTACCCCAAACTGCAAATCACAACCTATGTACAATAATATTTCTACATGGAAAAAGAAAAACTGTACTTCATGTTAATCAATATGTAGCTGCCATGTGGGTGCTGAGAATCAAACCCGGGTCCTCTGCAAGAGCAGTCAGTGCTGTTAACCGCTGAGCCATCTCTCCAGCTCTACGGTAGAGAATTTTGAAGCTATAATGTCAGAATATGATTTGGATGTTTTGTATTGTTCAAATGCCTGTTTTCTTCTGATTCTGTGTAGTTGACTATAATTTTATGTTTATACTGTCTAAATATAATTCCTATATTGTTATTTGAGATTCATTTTCTAAAAGTGTAACTCCATATGGACTTGGGCATTAATGAATGATTGCAGTCTAACAAGAATATGCAGAAAATTCAGAACATTCCTATATTGATCTTTCTATTCTCAATTTTATTGACTGTTGAACAACAAAAATTTATTTGATGAATACTTTTTATAAATTTTATTGTATAAACATAAAATATGCATGATGTATGTATAAAAACAGTAATCTGCTTGGCAGATGCACGTCATGACTTATATTCTACTTGAGAACTTTAGAAAACCATTATTTGTTACTTCACAATTAAGTGGTTTCTACCTGAGCAAGGTTAAAACCATCTGTAAAAGAACAGATGTACTCACCACAAGTCGTTCTAAGAGGATATGAAAAAGAAACTGTTCCTATCTATTTTTAAATGTACTATTTTTCCAACTGCTTAACAATACATTTTAATCAATAGGAAATGAATGACAGACATTACAATTATTTAAGCAAATACATTACATGTACTATGCAGAAAACATTTTCCAAAAATGTAAATAATTAATGAAATGCAGTTCTAACTATCACATATTTTTTGGGGTAAGGGAGCTATATGCTAAGCTTCATTGGACAATTAAAAAAAATAAATTGCATATGACAAATTCGTGGCAATTTCCTTTAAAATTCTAGATTGTGTAGATTGTATATATGTGATTTTTTCTTCTTCTTCTTTTTTTTTTAATCTTGCTTTGGTTTGAGGGTGTTCAGCACAAGCCATGGAGGATAGCTGTTTACTGGCTTGATCCTCTGACCCGTGCTCAGTCACAATCAAGAAGATACCCCAGAGACATGTCCATAGGCCAGTCCAATGGAAGCAATTCCCTGGCTGAAGTTCCCTCTACCCAGGTGTGTCAAGTAGACAACTAAATTTATCCAGCACAGAGGGTTTTTGTCTTTCTTTGTTTTTTCAGACAGTCTCATAATATAACCCAGTTTGGCCTGTCCTGGATTCATGTGCTTCAGCCATCCAAGTGATAGAACTAAAAGTTTGAGCCACCAAATAAGCCAGCACCCTTTGAATCTGAGAGAATACATTATGTGCAAACCATATTGGGGTGGGGCTGCAATTTACCCAAGGCCATTTAAATACATTCATGAATATTCTTAATAGTCTTGTATTGTGTACTTGAAAGTTCCTAAGTTGAAAAACTTTGTGTACTCTTACAAAATTACTGGTTTTGTGAGAGGATGGATATTTTAAACTTTTAAAAAATATTTTATTATTTTTATTTTATGTGTATGCGTATATTACCTGCATGTAGGTAAGTGCACCCGTGTCGTGCAATGCTGGCAGAAGACAGAAGAGGCTGTCGGATTCCCTGGAACTGGAGTTAGCTAACAGTTGTTAGCTGCCATGTGGGTGCTGGGATTCAAACCCAGGTCTTCTGCAAGAACAGTGTTCTTAACCAGTGAGCCAACTCTCCAGCCCCTAGACTTCTTCTTAGTAATCATTTATCTATCTATATTTTATACACATAATATGCACAATATTTTATGTTTATACAATAAAATTAATAGAAAGTATTCATAATTTATTAACTGTTTTCTGTCACCTTGAAAGATGTTTTGAGACAAAAATGTAAGAGTTATTAAATGACACTAAGTAATTTAAAATCTCTTTTGGTTTTAGCAATATATTCAGCCATGATAAAATATATGAATATGAGATTAAATTCAAAATGTCACTGAATCTGAAGGTCTTTGATAATGTTTTACTATTTTAGTATATTCAGCGAGGCAAAGTTTGGGAATAAAGGCTCAATTCTATTCTAGTCTGTTTCTCCACTGTGAAACTGACTTTTAATTATTTGTGGCAGTGTTTCAAGGGTTCGTCTTAAGTATTTTAAAGAGAGATGATTTCTTGATTTCCCACTCACATTTGTCCCAGTGGTCCATCTTCATCTTTAATCACACTTTAACATTATCTCCTATATTAAAAAAAATAAGGAACACTTGATATTCAAGCACTTTATTTTCTTTAAATAACTCCAATATTGAAAACAGTTTTAAAATAATTTTTCAGCTTTTTGTTCTTCCTACCCCTTTGAAGTTTTTTCTTGGGTTATGTGTTATTTTCCTAATTGATTTTTAGTCTTCTCTGAACACTCGTTTTTCAAAATAACTAATAAATTAATGATGCCAAAACCCTTCATATGCTCTCACTGACAAAAATGATATCAAAGCTCTTCCACTAAGGCAGCCAAACAATGGAAGAAATATTTGCCAGCTATACACTTGGCCAAGAATTACTATGTAGAATACAAAAAATTACAAGAAACCCTACACAGAAGGAAACCAAAAACTCAATTAAAATTGGACTTTGGAACTGAGTACAGAGTTTTCCAAAGAAGAAATACAGATGACTAATACACACTTTAATAAGTGCGCAATATTGCTACTCATAAGAAAAATTAAAATTAAAATTATTTTGAGATTCCATCTTGCACCAATCAGAATGACTGTAATCAAAACAACTAATAACAAATATTGGTGAAGACTTGGGCTACGGAAACACACCCTATTCACTGTAGGAATATAAACTGGTGGAACTACTTTGAAAATAACTGTGGAGACTCCTCAAAATTTAAAAATATTATTTGCATATGAACTGGATATACTATTCTTGGTCATATACCCAATGGACTCAGTGTTCTACTGTAGAAATACTTGAACATTTTTGTTCACTGCTGCTCTTTTAAAGAGCTAGGAAACTGAATCCACGTTGATGTCCATCTACTGAAGAATTAATGAGGAAAATATCATACACATATACAATGGAATGTTATTCAAATGAAAAGAAAAATGTTATATGTTTTGGAGGAAAATAGATGGAACAGGAAAATATCATACTGAGTGAAGTCACCTAGGTTCAGGAACACAAACACCATAGGTTCTCTCTAACACATGGATGCTAGCTTCAAATTTTTAACTTCTTATATTTAGGTTGGTTGAGTGTTTGTAGAAGTCAAGAAACAAGAATGGACCCAATGGCTAGGGTGAGGCTTAAGCAGAGATGGGGAGATAATGAAACACACAGGTACATAAAGTAGTAGGAAGAGGAAGAGGAATGCTAGGCATGGATAGGTTTAAGCAGAGAAGGACAGTGGAAGTGTAGGGGAAAGATGGAAGTAAGAGGTTAACGTAAACAAGATATATGAAAAACACCCATGCTGAAACATACTTTATTAACTAACTATAAAATGTCCTTGGAAGAACAATACTCTACATTGGTGGATACTACCACTCTCAAAAGTTATGGGTTTTTAAATAAAAATCCCAGTGCTAGGTTCAGGCACTCTCCCTATGAGTTGTTGGCCAGAGAGGTCCTAGAGTTTTATAAGACAATACAGGCTATTCCCATTGGTCTTGATTGCTTACCACACTTAGAGGACCAAATTTTTCTTTTTTGGTATATTTTTATTGAATTTTTGTGTATTTCATACACAATATCTTAATCATCTTTATACCCCCTTCCCCATCAGTACCCTACCATAGTTCAACCCCCCCATGGGATTTCATGCATTCTATCATTTATATTAAAGCCTATCTAGTCAAATTAGTGTCCCCAGATGTCCCTCTGTACAAGTTCATGCACTGAGGTCTAGTCAACCTATCTAGACCTTCTCCTTTAATGAAAATCAATTTCCCTCACCCAGTAATAATCAGCTGCCCAATACTTCTTCAGCTAAGATTGGGGCCTGCTGCCCATTCCCACAATTCTATAATTCTATGCTGCTTTATTTTTCTGCTAAAGTTTGCATGGGTCTTGTGCATGTTGTCACCATTGCTGTAAGCTAGATTTTTCTTGTTGAAAAAAATTACACACTTTGGTTAGAGGACACAGAGAAATCAAACTGGAATGAGGTGGGAGATCTTTCACTACTGGCCAATGTGCATAATATGGGAAGGTGCTATGTAGTCTGCTTGGGGAGAAAGGTCATAAATAGTCCTACTCAGCACTGGACCTTGCATGCTTAATGTGGTCACTGGTGCAATGATGAAAAATAGTTTTGGGATAACTAATTACTTTTGGATTGTATTTGAGGTTCATTCAATGGACTCTAAACCATTCCAAAACCATATGTATAGGGAGGTCATCAGCTTTTTTGGGGAACCTACTATTGCTATTTTGCTGAATGGACATATTGCCAAACTACCTTCTCGATAATTAAGTTTATATTCATACACTATTGCTCCTCTCAGACTTCGGCAGAGATGCAACTTTTTCAATGTGCAATCATTAATGCAGAGACTCATATCTGGCCAGGAAGCTGACAATAAGCATCTCTTGAAAGATCAGCCATAAACAGAATGTAAGAGCTGGAGGATGGCCAGCAGATACAATTTGATAACACCTCTCCCAATCCTAAGACTCTTCAAGTCTTTTCACACTATCTTCCCTAATGTCCCCTTGGCCTTAGAGTGGTTAATGTAGATGTCCCGTTTAGGGATGAGTACTAAACATTCCTTTATAGTCTGACATTGCCTCATATGTGACTCACATTTTTCTTTGGTTATCTAACTTTTTGTATAGTCAGTTCCAAGTACTTTGATTAACTCTACTGAAGATCTCAATAGTATATCTTTCATCTTTGTATTCTCTAAAATTCTAGATATTGAACTTACTACTAAAATAATCTGCTTGTTATATATATATATAATAAAATTACATAATGTAATTTTACATCTCTTCATTGATATTCCTTCAGTCTAGATCTCAGAATCATTATTGATGAGAATTATTGAAATTATTGTAGAGATTCTCTATTATTTTTTCAAGAAAGATTTGGTATTTAAAATGTATTTCATAACTTACAGGAGATCTCCGGAAGAATGGTTTGTAAACCAAAGTTAGTTTTTAACATTATTTGATGTTAAAATTGACACTTGTACTGGAGAAGCCAAAGAATTAAAGCACAATTAGCATCATATTATAAGGAAGATGGAAACTAAACTTAAAAAAGCCTAGTGATCACAAGATGATGTTTAAGTATAATGATCAAGTAGAAATTGCTTTGAAAGGTAACTTTGACATTCTAGGATCTTATTTAATAAAATTTAATTTACAACATCTTTTGGCTTACAGAGTTTTAATCTTCCATCTCACAACATATGTGAATATAGAGTTCTATTAGAAATTATTTTGCATAAATGATCTTTCATTCATACAGAAATACACAAAAGGGGAAAAAGATAAGAGGAACAGAGGGAGGGATAAGGAATAAGATTGTATTTCTTTGTTGATAACTCTTATGTTCACAAAATTATTAAAATGCTTCCTTAAATGGCATATGTTTTTCAATGCAAAAAACTAAAAAATCTTTCTGTTTTTTAATATTTAAACTCAAGCACATTTCAGTATCTTCCCATGTGTCTACATGTGTCTACACTACACTTCTACATGTGTCTACAGTATTATGGTTTCTGTATTATGTGCAAACAGATATGATCTACTCCTATCCAGAAAAGATGTATTTGGGGGTCACATATGGAAGAAAACCTTATGCCTCTGTTTTTGTCTGTGTATATACATATCCTCCATGTAGAAGGTCATATTTTACTATGCGCTTCAGCTCTAGCATCCAATTTCACTATATAATTGTCCATAATCCAAAGTGATTGCTAGACCTATAAAAGTGCTCAATTGTTTTTTTTTATTATTGTAGTGTATTGGTGCTATCAGCTTCAGAAATATAGTCCTAGGGAGACTCTTTTCTAAATTTTTATGTCACTTCATAACCCTGTCTTTTTTGCTCTCTTTCTTTGTCTCTGTTTCTCTGCCTCTCTCCTCTCTCTCTCTCTCTTTCTCTCTCCCCCCCTCTCTCACTCCCTCCATCTCACTTGTGTGTGCGCATGGTGCATGTGTGTGTGTGTTCGTGCGTGCGTGAGTGCGTGTGTGTGTGTGTGTGTGTGTGTGTGTGTGTGTAGTGGATGGTTTTACAGAACAGAAATCAAAAGTATGAAGAATACTCAGAGTTCAAAGACATCCTATGATGCCAAGGTATAGAGCTGATCCCAATACATAGAGTCTGTGCAGGTGGAACATCAAGAAACCCCACTAGAGAGTTGCTGGGTGATGCAGAAAAATCATAGGCATACTCAGGAAGTCAGATCATCAAGATGAGCTGCATAGGACCTTGAGATTGTGGTCTAGTCCTGGCCTGATGGATGAACTGACAGGTGGTTTGACAGATAATGAAGCAATCTGAGGGGACCTTATCAAGAAGTGAGGAGCTTATTGAGCTTAATCCCTAAGTACAGATGGGAGTGCTTTGTCTATTGATCCCAAGACACCTACATTTGGTTTTCTAATGCCTCTATTTATGGGGTCCAGATGAGGGAACTGCTCACTTCACTGGTCTGGTCTGATCAACAAGACCTCAGGTCTGGTTTTCAAGATTTTTTTTTTCATTCACTCATGTGCCCATTTTTTTACTTTCAGGAGCACGTTACTTAGTAGTCTTTGCCTCATGGTTAGTTCTGGACAGGTGGTGGCGTCTATATGCACAAATGAGATGCAACAGTTCTGTGGGCATATGCACTCAAAATAAATCCAAATTTTTCCAGGTAAAATGGATTCATTGAAGGCAAGGCATAACCTGAAAGCCATTGTTTAATGCACCATGGAGCAACCTAGAGCAAGGCATAGTCTGACCTCCATGAATGTATTTATGCAGTATACATGTAATGTTTAAATCACTCAAAAATATGTTTTAGTTTTTAATTTGACAATTTTTGTCATTTAATAATAGTTATGGAACAAAAAATATGTAGACTAGACTGCTTCACCTACCACTATGGTGGAATACATGGTCTCTAAATGTTCTTATAACACCAAATATCAATAGGCTCTAAAATATTCTTTTCTTCATGTTGGTCTTATTCCATGTAAGATTAAGTTTAAATCATGGCCATTAATGGTTATGCCATTGAAGAAATGATAATTTCTATTCAATGATATATACCATTTTTCTACAGTGTGGCTTTTACATTACAAAGTCACTTAAATTGTACTGCCATCTCATGTGTTACTTGTACTTATAATTAATTTTCACTTCTTGTTATCTTTTATTCTACAAATTATAATATTTTTAGTTCTTAACTTGAAATTTGTTTTTATTTGTATTGCTATTCTTGTTTGAGTTAGGTTATCACTCTGTAGCCTAGGGTGACCTCAATCTTATTTTAAGTCTCTTGCCTCAGCATCCTGATTTACAAGTTTGCAGATGTGAGCTATCATTTCTAAGTGCAATGTATAGCTTAACAAAAGTGTTTTTTCACTTTTGTGCTTTGCCAAACTAAATTGAAGTTATAATTCTCTTACAGTCATGTAATTTTAAATTTTAAAATTTTTGATTGATTTATTTTTATATTCTGTGTATGAGTGTTTTACCTGTGTGTATGTAAATGTACTTAGTTTTTACAATGCACAGGGAGGCCAGAAGAGGGGGCTGGATCCCATGGAATTGGAATTACAGACAGTTGTTAGCCATCATTAGATGCAGGAAACTGAAACCAGCTCCTCTGAAAAACCATCAAGTGCTCTTAACTACTGAGTCATTTTTCCAGCCCTTATAGGGCATGCCTTAAGAGATCTATATCTATATCTATATCTATATCTATATCTATATCTATATCTGTATCTGTATCTGTATCTATATCATCTATCTATCTACCATCTATCTATCTATCTATCTATCTATCTATCTATCTATCTATCTATCTATCATCTATCTATCTATCTAACATCATCATCTATCTATCTATCATCATCATCTATCTATATTGCAAGGTATCTAAGAAAGCATATGCACCTGTTGCAGGATTTGGGTTTCCATTTAAAATTTGAAGTATTTCATGTGAGAAATATTCCCTTCTGTTTCATTAAATGGCTCGAATTCAATAAAACCACAGCACCAGAGACTATGATACAGTTAATAGAAGCCAGTGAAACTAAACTTAGCCAGATGCTAAATTTAAAGAGAGAAATGAGGGCTCACATGAACAATTAACAAATTAATTATAGTCATAGTTATACTTCTATTATTAAGGTCAATTGTATATTTATTTTAAGTTAGGTGAATTATATCTAATTATCGGAATCTGACTTTTCAAACTTCCTTTTACCTTTCAAATATTTCACTTGTTACTAAAGAACCACTGAAGCTCAGACTACAATAATTTACTGACACTTTTAGAGTAAGTTGGGAATTTCACTGTAATAATTATGTGATCATTTTTAGTCATATTTATGAATATTATTATAACCTATTAACTACCTGTTCATATTGTTCATCTTTAGCCATGATATAAAACATATACAAACCATCATATTTGCATTTGTATGTTTCTAAATAGTCATTTTTAAAAACATCAGTTAAATCATATACTAAGCACATATAGTATATTCACTGACAGAAAAATAAAGTGATTTTTTTGGAGATTAACATTTTGCTCAATGTCATGAACATACATCTATGAAAGTTAAATATAATTATAGCTCCTAAATTTTAATATATTAATAAACTTAAAGAATAGCTCATTCCCATTTGGTGATTGCCCTACACTTGATGAAAAATTATACAAGATGGACTCAAGAAAAAATCAATTGCTTTAGGATTCTCAAAAGGTATGCAGGGTCACATCTTAAGCATTTTAACCATATTAAATAACATAAACTACTTTGTTTTAGTAGGTGAGTTGTCCATGCTTCAGAAAAACGCTAAAAGTTTGCTAAGTTCAGGTTTTTAAAATTAAAAGTGCTTCCACATATCCAGTTCAAATTTCCAAACCAACAACAAATATGTAATGAGATTGCTTACTTATGAATCGCCAGTGTGGAACCATGTACAAACACTGTCTAATAGTGATATAATATTGATTTTCCTAATAATAGAAAAAGTGATGAGATTTAGTGATGACTTCCCTTTCCTATACTGATGCATCTATGAAAGGAAGATTAAAGACTGAATAATAAGAACATACTATATGTTTAATCAGAAAAATTGAAGAACCCACATATACCTCCATTTGCAGAAGATTTTATGATTTTTGTAACTCTTTTTAATACTTTCATTGTATTCACATCTTAAAAGAACTCTGTAACTCTAATGACATAATATCAACTATATATTTTATATTTTTTTATTGTTTCTTTATCATTTTTCTCTTTTCTGTCATCTAGTCTTTCCCTGTAGATTTGAGAACATTATCATGTGCCTATCTCATTCATGCACTTTTAAATTATCTAAAATCTTTCGTATATTCCTTTCTTTACAAAGAAATGTAGCTTTTCAAAAATTACTAAAGATTATTAAATTTGTCTCCAATATATTTTTACAGTAATGGACTTTCATTTGAGATATCTGATAATTGTTTTTTTCTAACATGATATTGTCCAGATGTCAGAAAATAAGGAAATGTACACTATTTTATTTATGTTTATATATATATATATATATGTGCGTGTGTGTGTGTGTGTGTGTGTGTGTGTGTTTTGTATACAAGTAAGTGCAAGCATGCATGCAATGCTCACAGGAGCCAGAAGAAAGCATCAGATCCCCTGGAACTGGAGTTATGGATAGGTTTTAGCTGCCATGTGGGTGCTGGGAATCAAACCAGAGTCCTCTACAAGAGCCCCAAGTGATGTTAACCCTTGAAACTTTTCTCCAGTCTGGGAAGTGTACATTTTGAATTTGGGTTTAAACTATTATTAGAAGCATCTTTTAGAAATAGAAATGGGTTATTTTTTTTTCACATTTTGAATCACTATGAGCAAAGATGCTTATCATATTGTGCCAAGACTAACATTTATGTTTTGTTTTTTCTTATTTCACTGAAGCTATGCCAAATGACAAAAGTAGTGTTATCTATTTATGAAATTTTGTTATGATTCAAAAATATTTGTGGCAGTTGTGATATATGATTCATCTGTGTGTGTGTGTTTTTTTTTTCCATTCAGTTCCTTTTTGTTAAAACAAATGTTAAGCAACATGTGAGTAAATGACAAAAGTCTATTTTTACACCATGGCATGAATTCATAAATAGACAAATTAGTCAGATGGATCAAAAACATATAGATTGACAGATACACAGATACATATATAAATAAAATAATTCAGGACCTAGCTTATATACATCTTTATGGCATAAGAAGAAAAAGGGAGGTAACCGATTTTACTTGTACCCTAAATCTGAAACAAATTCTAGGCAAACTGAGTTTGATTTTAATATTTTTTGTCTTTCAGGGCGCCTATTCTGTATTTAGAATTTTCCCCCACTATTTTGCCATTAATCATATCACTGATGTTAGTTGAAGTCAAGTTAATCCTGTAACCCAAAATCTGAATTACATCAATGTAAATGAAGAAACAAAAATTGTATCATTAATATCGAGCTAATAATTCTTACATACAATGCAAAGAGCTCACATATATTATGTCAGTTAATCTGTACCATTTAGCTAAAGTCAAAATTGACTTTCAGGAAGAATGGCAAAATATTTAATCATTTACTCTAACCTGAGGTCATTTTTAATCAATTACAAATTTCAAGCCACTAACATTGTAACAACACTTGACTTCTAACATAGAGGTTCTCACAGTATATACTGTAAAAAATGGATTATGATACATCTTCTTTCTTCTTTATATTTTATATATATGTTCATAATATTTTTTATTAGTTATGCTATAGGGTAAGAAAGGAAACCTCTGCAATATGTCTCTAAAATGTAAGTCACCTTCAGGCTATGGTAAGAAAGTTAAATATTATTTATTAGCTTTAGTACAAATAATAAATATTATTTATGTCTGAACTATTCATTTCCTGAATATTTATGTTCACAAGTTATTAAAGCTTTAAGACATCAAGTGATTTATAAATCTTTTGTTTTCTTTTCAGGTAAGTATACTGTTGTCTTAACATTCCTATTGGCAATTACTTTAATAAACAAAATAATCAACAAATAGACTAACCAAGCTCCTCCTCCATTAGTTTTTATTGCAAAACTTAAGGAAGTTCATTTTATTTCTTCCTTATTAAGCTAAACTACATTACAATGTCCAAATTTAAACTAAGGGATTTATAGTATACTTTGAAGTAATGCCTCTCATAAGATATTGCAATGAAAATTTTCTTGAAGATGATGTAAATCAAAATTATGTTTTAATTTGAGTTGAAGCATAGAAAAATATAAATTTGTAAAACCTATAAAAGTTTTCACACCAAGGTTTTTTGCATGTTTTTCTAATGATTCAGAGATCTAATTATAGACCTTTATAAGCACTAGTAATAAAACTGCAGTGATGCTGTCATTGTACTGAAATATTGTTCTGGATAAATGTATTTTAACTTTACTTCGCTATCATACTTTGAACAACTCAAAATCTACCACATTCAGCATTTTACAGAGGGGCATCTGCAGAAAATATAGTCTTATGCATATTCTACAACAAGTTATTCAGCTTATACTTGATATTTCACCCTTAATGACCTGATAAAGGAAATATAGGAAAGTAATGACAGAGGAATATTTTTATCTCTACCACCTGAGGTACAAGCACCACTAGTGCTTCCATTTCCACTAAAATCAGAATCAACATTTATGACTGATTTAAAGTTTCCCATTGCTTTAATTGTTCTAAGCACATTTTTAAAAAATTAATTCATTTTTTATTATCTAATAAGCATATACCTGTGTGTATGTGTTTGTATGTATGACATAGGTTTAGGCACATACATGAAGCTCAGGGGACAGCATTGTAGAGTCTATTTTCTCCTTTGACGTTTACATGGGTTCCCGGGATGAAACTCAGGTCATGAGATTTGCATTGCAAGTGCTTTTCTCCACTGAGTGAAGTCATTGGCACATAAACTAAAAATTTATCAATATGCCAGATGGAAGTTTTCAATTTTTTATTTATTT
>NW_008355363.1:3045442-3061925 GCF_000622305.1 Nannospalax galili | reverse complement strand
GGAGGAAATGATTCCTCCATGTTGACCCTCCTCTTTATAGACTGGACACTGGCTCAAGTCCATCTGGTGGGGTCTCCTCAGCTTCCTTGATCAAGAGGCCAGATGACCCACCACCATTACAGGACATTTTGCGCGATGCAAAGAGAATATTTTCACAAAGAGATGGTTTTCTGAAGAAGTGTTTTAATGTAGTAACATCACATACTGGAGAAAACAATTTTAAACAGGAAACTGTTTATAATTGTCGTGTTTAAATTGAATTGGATGTACAAACTATAATTGGTAAAATCTATTGACCTGGGTTCATGACTGTAATCCCAGGCTTGTAATTACACACTTGGGAATCTGAAGCTGGAGAACTCTTAAGGCCAACCTGATCTACACAATGCGTTTCAACTACACTGGTCCATAAAGTGAGTCAGGCCCTGTTTCACAACCAAAATGCAACCAAAGAAAACATCAACAAACAATACACACAAACAAAAAATAAGAATGTTTTTGAGTTTGTATAAATGATGCTTCTGTTGTGAGCTATTAAATATATAACTTTTTATAGAAAATCTTAATCACACTATTTCAAGATAATGATGCCTCATTTTTCAAATCAATTAAAAATTTTAATGCACATAACATTTTGGAACACTCGGAAATAAATGGTAAGAAAATGATAAAATGGAAATATCCAAAATAATTATAACACCAGAAATTTGAAGGTGTTTTGAGTTGTGATATAATGGACAAATAATTATTACTTCTTGAAAGATGCTTTTATTAGTACGTGGTGGGTATGCTATTTCTTTGCACATCAAATGTTAATAAAATACGTTTTCAAATAATTTTCTCATTTGCATTAAATATATATTAAATTATTAGGTTAATGAAAATTTAGTTTGTAGCATTTCTTTCATACAGTTTCATCAAAGGAAATTAAAAAAAATATTTAGAGATCTTACATTGTTGACATTGTCAATGGACTCCTAGGCATTAATTGTTATAATTAGTTTCTATGTAGGTGATACAGAGGGTGGTAATTCAATTTCAATTCTTTATAATATGCAGTTGCTTAAATGTTTAGTTTGACTCATAGTATAGTCCCGATTCAATTTTTTTCATTTTCATTTGTATGTGTGTGTGGTGTGGGTATATATGTGTGTACATGTTTGCATGTATATGGGTGTACAAGTGTGTGCACATGCACATGTGTGTACTTGCTTCTAGGGGCCTGAGGTTGACTTGTTTATCGTCCTAGGCCATTTCTGTCTTATTATTCATTGACACAGGGTCTCTTGGTTTAACTCAAATCTTGTGGATACTCTGAGTAGCTGGCTTGTTGGGGTTATGTGTTTCATGCCATTCTTTGCCTTCTGATAGCTAGAATTATAGAAAGACACCATGCTTTCTGGCGTCTACGTTTGTTTTAGGGATCCAACTCTTTTCCTCATACTAGCATAGCAAATGTTTTGCACAGTAAGCCACCTCCCAGGCATAAAGTCATGATATTTGGGTAAAGAAAGAAATGGAAAGATTTATATTTTTCTCATACTATGGGAATGTAAAATTCAAAATGTTGAGGTCTTGCAGCACCAAACATGTGTTTCCTTCTGTATAGTGGGCCTAAAATCCAATCAGAAAGTAGTTGGTTGTCCCATAATATTCATGCCATTATTATATCCATAAGCATATCTTGCCATGCTGGTAATTATTTCAGTTTATATGGTTCACAGTTGGGTAAGATTGTTGATGGCTTTCCCTTACCAGTAGCTTATATCACACTTTCCAATACTATGAGAGCTAGCTAGCAAGGGAGGATGCCTCCTGGTCTGTACTGGCTTGATCTCTCCATGTCTTGTGGCCAAAGTACATAGTATCTTTAGCAGTGCAGTCTTACCATCAAGTTCTGGTGAACAATGAAGAGCAATGGCAATAGCCCCTCTTATTCTGTGGGTCTCCAGGAAAACTCTGAGCAACAATTTGAGGAGAGATATCCTATACTTGGCACTGTACATTCAGGGGAGCTCAAAGGCCCCAGGGGTGAACCTACTAAGGTTGACAGTATCAAACTGCCCTGCAAAGTTCTCTTGGCCCATAGATTAGTTCAGCTCTCAGACCTCATTGGAGAAGTTTCTTTGTATATTGGTTGGTTGGTAATGCTGTAACCCACACATGCTTAAAGTACAGAGAATAAATAATTGAGGAATATTCAGTCACAAATGATGCTTTTATAGCATGTCCTCCCCAAAACTTAAGATGGACATTGCAAAAGCAGGGGTGGAATGATTGTGACAACTAGAGGTAAGGGAGGATAAGATTAAAACCATGCCTTCTGGGCATATCGAGACCAATACATTCATGAATTCACAGCATCTGTGGTTGCCTGCACAAGGTCAAGTCAGACATCAAAGGGGAAGGGACTCATGATTCCCTTCCTAGCTGAGGAACTATGGACAGTTCTTGGCAGCTGAAGAAGAGAATGTCAGTTTTCCTTAAGGTTGCATCTCCTGGCAGGTCAATAAATCTCCTGTGGATGGCCCACACAGATAGGAGTAGATGGGCTACTAAGCTAAAGGAAAAAGAGAGGACAGAATGGTGGGAGTTAGGTGGCTTAAGGTGGATCTCAGAGGAGTTCAGTGGAGGAGTTGGGGTGTATATGATATCAATACATTGTACTAAATTCTCAAACTAAAATACAAAATTTATTAAAAAATTATAAAGTTCACCATAACCTCAGAAACATCATTTTCTCACATCTTGGCTCCTAATTTTCCAAAAGGATTCATGAGTTTGATGCATGGAAAATAAAGATGATTCTGAATTTATTCATAGGTAGGAAGGAGAAAAAAATGTTGAGGACTGAGTTAGTAGATATTTTAATCGTGACAGACAATAATAGCTTGATTATAATGTCCTTGTCTCCCCTGTTCTTCAAATGTAAGTCACAGCTTAAAAATTCCAAAAGCATTAATTACAACTGTTGTCCCCAACCCCCGTCTTCTTAGGAGTAGTACCAAAAATACAAATAGATTTTTCCTGTAAGTCTTAAACTGGAATTAAAGTTGATGACATGATCTAACATTTGCTTTAAATACCGTAGTACTCATCTCATGACCGCAGTACCATCTAGGGGAAAAATATCACCTTTTAAAGTATAAACATAAGGTTTAGCTTTTTAAACTAGAAGATTCTTGTCCATAAATAAATTTCATAAAAGCATTAATATTAACAGACAAAATGTCAATGTGTTTTATTCTCAACCATGGAGATTTGGAACTATAGGTATTGAAAATATTACAGGTATTAGTAAAATATTAGTGAAAATATTGTATAGGTATTAGCAAAAAATATAGATGAGTTCAATAATAATCTGAAAAGAGTAACAATCTGAAAAGTAAGCCCAGCGTTTTCTTTCCTAGAGCAAACATTATTATATAATAAGGTTGAGAATATCTTTTTTCTTTTACATTTTCTATTAAAATGAAGAAAAACAAAGAGAATATCTCCTACAGGTAGATCTATATTTTTACACTCAATAGAAGTCTAACAACAGTGAAATACACTTTAGCTTGTAATTCTGGCATTGATTTCTATCAAGGATTACATTACAAAGCTGAGAAGAGGAGATGCATTATTACAGTACTCAGCTCTGCTATCATGTGCTGCAGACAGATAAAAACAGAGTTGCAAAACACAACTTATTTAGATTTATGTACTAGATACAGTACTCTTTCTATAATCACCTCACTGTCTAATGACAATGAACCTGGTGTGACAAAGCACAATTTAATTTAATGTTTCATTTTCAGAAAATTTCTAACACATTTTAACCAATGTTCTATGACAGAAATAACAGTCTTTCCTCCAGTTGTGCTGTAGACATATTTTCTAACAAACCAGATTTTATGAATTATTTCAATGGAGGTTGAAAATTATTTTAGGAGAACTGAACAGCATTCAATCACATAGTTAGGATATTTACACAATATGAGAAGAACAAACCATGTTAAACCAAACTGTTGTCAGCAAGATATCTCATCATTGAACACAGAGCAGAAATACTGACTTTTTTTTTTTTTTTTTTTTTTTTGTCTTTTTGAGACGGTGTCTCCCTGTAGCCCCATCTGTCCTGGAATTCACTATATAGACCAGGCTGGCCTTAAACTCACAGAGATCTGCCTACCTCCGCCTCCCAAGTGCTGGGACTACAGGCGTGTGCCACCACGCCTGGCTGACATTTTTACAATTTTACATTCTCAGGCAAAACAAAGAAGATGCTCAATTGACGTTGAAAACAAAAATTTTAACCGAAAAAATGTGCCAAACTACTGAATAAACATGCAATCAATTGCCTTGGGAAATTATGTAGTGTTAATTTCTAGCTGTTATTTTTCATTTTTAGTGATTTTCTTATGAATCCTATTTAGAATTATCTTCATCATACAGTTAAAATTAGAACACAAAGTTTCTAAAATGGAATCAGGAAAGAAATATTATGCATAAAATGTTGAACTGTCACAGAATTCCACAATAAAAGCTTAACATTTGGCATGATGCCACATGGAGAATATTTTCACAACAGACAAAATCTTAAAAATGCACACAGCACAATAGACTGAAATCTATTAATTTTAATCCTGGAAAGCAGTCACTGATAACTGTTCTCTAAAGACAGTGAAGCAGATGGTGGGTTTCCTATTCTTGGTTGAAGCAGACCTGATTCTTCCGTATGGACAGAAACTCCAAAATCTGAAAGAGCTTCTTCTCTGTTATTTAACTATATACTAGAAATTTTAAGAAAATTATTTTTTGGAATTAATTCTATTAATTACTTCTCAACCTTTCTTTCACATCAGCAGTGCTTACTTAGCATGTAAACATGTGTTAGTGAGGCTCACAAGTCAGTGATTATCAACAAGGTTATGCACCACGATGTGGGTTGTCAGAGAGTCTAGGTACTAAGAGGTATAATTTGAAAACCACTTAACATATAAGGACATACACTCTTCCATAAGAAAGAGCCTTCATACTAACTCACCCTCTTTAAAAATGAAAGAGCTCTCCACTCCTATGTGACAGAATATTTGAACAAAGCCCTGGGTATAAACAAAATGAAGACACTACCTATTGTACCAGGTACAGAATGTTGTTTTAAAATTTCAGTAACTTTCTGACCTTAGCTTTCAAAGACAGCCTCTTTAATTCCTCAGGGACATACATGGTAGATACGATTCTCAAAACAATTTTTCTGTTATCTATCCTGATTAGTGTATTGCTGGAGTACAGTCCCTGACTTTTCAGGGGTGACAAAGGTTCCTGTCATTTCCTTTCATGTACTTATTAATAGGATTAATACAGCCACTTTGAGGTCTTAATTTTTTTCTTATACCCTCAAGATTTTTTAAAAATTGTTATTTATTGGTCAGAGTAAACTTTGTCACATAAGTGAAAGGGAAAAGTTACTTTGCACTCTGAGTTACTTTCTCTTAAATACATGCAAAGAGACATTTACGCCAGAATTCAAGTGGTTGCCTCCTACCAAGAAATTTAGCATTTTTCATATTTATTATCATTTCTATTTCCGTTTGAAATGAAATATCCAAACCACATAGTTTTGAGGAATCTATAATGCATTTTGACTCACCCCTGCATCATCTGGTAAAGGACACTTTTAATTCAGGACCCTTGATAGAGTGATACCTGGCCTCCATGCAATGTTTTCCACTCAAGCTTTATTGAAAACCAGAATACATGAGTCCATCTGCTCCAGAATCACCCTACCATATGTGTTACAAAAGCTCTTCTGCTTAAAAGTGACGGTAAAACTATAAATACCCAGGTGCCTCAACAGCTGTGGCACAAGCCGGATTTATTTAGTTCATGCTAATTATTCCATCAAAGAAACTAAAAGGCTAAATTTTCAGATAGTCCAGCAGTACCAGCATGATCACTGGAAGAAAATGAGTAAATGTGTAAGAGTCCATGATGTTAAAAGAAAATAAATGACATCTTCACAAAATATGCATGAACAACCATCTTTTTTACCAATAGGTAGGAAATTCAATGAAGTCTTATAAATGTTTTCAAATGCACAGAAGGAAATAAAGAGCTGGCAGAGAAGGACAATTATAACAATTAATTTCGTCTTGTAGATGCTCCTGTACATACTTCTCTCTACCTCTACTATCTCCAAACAGTAAAGCCAGGTAGGGAAATCTTCCCTCTTTCTTCAGTGAGCTAGAAGAGAGGACAAGGCACAGCAGGGTAAACAGAAGGATAGGAATGTTTATAGAGCAATGAGCTGCCACATCACTCAGAGAGTTAGGGGCACAGATGCAAGATTCAGTTCATGTTAATAAAGCACTATCAATTCAGATAGAAAAAATATCTGTCATTCACTTGATAATACATACACATGTTCTGCATGTTTTATTATGACTCTAAATATAGTGCCTTCAATAGACGCTGCTATGTTATTTGTGCGATTGTGTGAAAATTTACAGTAACATCAGTAAATACTACTTTAAGGCTCAAAAATACTTTTCTCAGTATCTATTTTAGACTAATACCCTATTTAAATATGCTGATGGCAAACTCAATTTGATTACAATTGTTAGTAAAATTGGATTTCTTATAATGTAATATTGAAACTTGTCAGGAATCTTAAAGTGATTTTAGGTCATTTTTATTGACTCCAAAGTCTCAATTTAAGGTGCCCAGGACAATAATATTTCAGTTTTACTTGTGGCTGATTTCTAAAGCAATAACTCTTAACATGACTATGAATTTCCCAGCATTTATTTCCTGCTAGAAGATTGCTATTCATGCTAATATTATCAATAATTATAATAATGTCTTGACTATGGAAATGTATGCCATGTCAAATGTGTCATTTGAAAGGACCCATAGCTTTAAAAATAGGCAATTATAAATATCCCTGTGGTAGGAAAATGAGCAATAACAGCATTAATTGTTTTACCAGTTGAAATAAGTAACTGATTGCTACAAGAAACACAGTTAAAAAACAGAGCAGCATGCCTGTCTTTACTCATACATACATCAGTAACTTTTGGATACATGGGTCAATAGCCAAGGGAATACAAAAATACTGAAGCAGATAGTTCTAAAGTTCATACACTAAATCAGTAGGTCTTACAGCTATTCCATTTTGCATTGCAAGATATATGGCTTATTTATTCTGTTATGTCTACCTTTCTTAAAGTAGATTAGTAAGACAAAAGCTAAAATAAGAAAAGAAAGATAAGAAAATGAGAAATTCAAGTAATGATGGGGATGAGAAGAGAAAGAAGGGGTGATATTTACTTAATATGCTTTAATTTCTTCTCCAATGTGGCAAGAGTGCTTAAAACAACATGCACATAAAAAAACTGTCAAAATTAGCTAGGTTATTCTGAACAAGTTATTATATACACTATAGCTACATTTTTTACATTTAGAAGTACAGACAGTTGGACTAGATATTTTTCTGGATAACTTTCAAGCAAAAGCCTAATGTTTCTTTACTATTTTAAACTTCAATTCTGAAATAAAATACCATTTATAAGCTACATGTTAAAAATAAGCAATATCTCAGGAACAGAGAGATGGCTCAGCAGATACGAGCACTGGCTGCTCCTACAGGGGACAGGGGTCAATTTCCAGCATCTACACACATGGTGGCTAACAAACTTTTGTATCTCCAGTTCCAAGGGATCTGACAACTTCTTCTGACTTCCGCAGGCATTGCATGACATGGGTACACTTATACACAATTAGGCAATAAACTCATACACATTCAACAAAAATAATTAATAAAATACTAAAAAGAAAAAAATATAAAATACAGCCTTATTATTAATTATCCTTGTTTGTCATATACATGAAAATATAATTTCATGAAAATATTTCTTTGAAAAAAATATATCCATTTTAATTACATATGTAATAAAATATATCAAAGTATAATAATATGTATAAAACTGATAAAAAATAGTAGCTCTATTTCTTTATTTTGTATTGTCCTTTTGATGATGGTACAGAAATGCTTAAACTTGCTTGCAATAATGCCTGATGTCTAAAAATACTGAAGGATCCTCCTGTGTACATGCTATTTAAGCTCAATTTGTTAGAAACAAGCATTTTGGTCAGTTCCATTATACTTTCAGATTAATAGGGGTTCTGGTTACCTTTATCTTTCAGTCTGACGCAGCCCAGAATCATCTGAGAGGACAGCCTCAATTTAAGAGTTTCTTGTAATAGAATGACTTGTGAGCATGTCTCTGGGAGCTTGTCTTGATTGTTAATTATTCTGGGAGGCCAAGGGCCAGTGCAGGTCTTATCCAGCTTGGACAGGTGGTTCTGAGTTGTGTGAAACAGCTACCTGAAGATAAGCTGGCCTGCAATCCAGCCAGGAAGCCATATTCTCCATGGTTCCTGCTATATTTCCTTGAATATGAAATGAGTTTCTTATTCAGAGGTGATGCTGTGTGGAAGAGCAAGCAGGTCTGCCTACAAGTTCCTGATTTGAGTTCCTGCCTTTACTGAACGATTGCTAATGATTTGGAATTGTAAACTAAAATTGGTTATTTCCTCCCCTATACTATTTTGTTGGTAGTATTTTATAACAGAAACAGAAATCAAACTAGAAAAATATGCAGCAATTGATTGTGTAACAAACTATAATTACTTAAAATGCAACACCTAGAAGAAATAATATTTTAATAAATATTTAATCAAAATACAAATATTTTATACTGGTTCTTTGAAAAATCTTTCCTTGAACTCACACAATTTCTTAACTTCTGGAAAACTATTCGAAGTAGTTTTCTATATTGGCTATATTGAACTTTGCTCCACTTTTAAAATGAAATGAGTTCATTTAAAATTTCACTTCCAGTTCAACAATGAAGAGTCTCTTATCAAAATCATAAATAACATTCATGGTTCTAAATCAAATGTGTCAATCAAATTTTATTTGACAGAACTCATATTATTGACATTATATTTAACATGGTTGATTATACTTCCGTTTCCTTGGCATGTTTCTGTTCATGGCTTCCAGTCAACCACTGGCTCTTATTTTTTCTTTTATACTATTTTCTCTCATTCTACATTGATGATTTTTTTTTACCTCCTGTATTAGCTTAATGTTGTTGCCAAATACCTGATAAAAACGACTTAAGTGAAGAATGGTTCATTTTGCCTCACAGTTTGCAGGTACAGTCCCACGTTAGGGAATATAGAGTAGTAGGAGCAAGAAGAAGCTGCTCACATTGTGTCCACAGCAAATTATCTTTATTGGTTCAGTAGTGGCACTTTTATATTGGAGGTTATCAACAGCTATGTACTTGGATTTAAGGCCTGCTCAGTGGGAGGGAGCTTATTTGTGGTACTGTAGGCATAGTCAAATACACATGACTGGAGAGGACACAGACACTAGAGAAAACTTTACATATGTTACAGATAAGTATATCTCTCAGCACTCATTAAAGAAGCTTCCCTTTGCAACAGATGATGACTATTGCAGAATTTCATAACTGGTCACACACAGAGAATAGGTGTCTATGAGTTGTCCAGTCCTAACCAACACATCTAGAATTCGATTTCTATGCATAAGGCTCAGGAAACATAGTAGTACAGGGGGCAGATAGAATATTAATCCATCTCTCAACTCTGACCAGCAAAGTTTCCTCATGCAGTAGAGAGTGATCAACACAGAAAGTCACAACTGGTCCAAAATGTAGAGAATAAGATACTGCAGAATATGTGTCATGGAACAGACTCCTTTATTATACCTCTGACACCAAGGGCTCAGGAACCATTGCAGAAGAAGGGGTGTAAAGGCAGTAAGAGCCAGTGCTTGTGGATGACCACAAGGAAATAGAGATTTCCAGGAGGCTTGGAAGTTGCTCATATGATATTATAGCAATGGTGTCAACATTCACAAGACTCATGCAGACTCAAACAAAAATAAAACCCAGCATAGAACTAGGGAAATGGGTAAGAACCATAACCTTAGCTGAGGAACTATTGGAAATTAATCATTGCTGGGTGAAGGAGAAGTGGTGCTCCTCAAGAGGGTGACTCTAGATAGTTTGACCAGTCTCGAGTGGATGAACTCAGATTGAGGGACTCTTGGGGACACAAACGACTTGATAGGCCTTAACTCATATGACAGAATGCATGAAATCCAGCTGGCGATGAGTGCTATAGGGGATGCAGATAGGGGAGGGGATCTAAATATGATTAAGTTGAACTGTATAAAAGGTAGAGAAAAATTAATAATATTTAAAGTAATAAAAAATTTAGTTGGAATGAATTTTTGCTCCTGGTAAACATGTCTGTACACAGAATGATAAATGTTTTATCTACATTATGCTTTCACAAGTAAAATTTGATTTTACTGCATTCTATTTTGTAGAATTAATGAAAATCAAAAAATTATATATGCCCCATTGTGAGTGAAGCAAAATGTCAGAAAGTATCTTAGCTTGCTAAGTGTGTTATGTATAAGAAAAATGGTAATACATAGTATTCATTCACCAATGTTTCCAATGTCTTAAAGCATACTAGATAGAAAAAGTTTTAAATTTTTTTATTGAGGTTTTGTACATTTTATACAAAATTTTCTAATCAAATTAAGACCCCCTTCCCCCTCCATTCCCCCCAACCCAACCCGACCTCATGTACTTCATCAAATATGTTAAGCGCTATCTAGTCAAGCATTTGCAACCAGATGTCCTTCAGTGCACATTCATCCACTGGAGTCTAGTCAACCTATCTAGAGATCACTGGTAAGGCCTACTCTCACTCACTCAGTAGTAATCAGTCTCCAATATTAGACATTTGAAGCATATTGGTGCATTCCTAATGTGCAGCTAGAAAGGCCAGAGGCCCAATATGTGACCTTTGAAATAGTCAGATTGTGTAAGTGATAAACCCTCATCTCCTATATCTCTACAAGTATTCCAAAAGTAAAGATCTTGTTTTCATTTTAAGTCTTTTTTACAAGAATCAAACATTATGAACATAATGACCACTGATGAATAATTGATAAACTATTTATGAATATAAGGAATGTTATTATAAATATTTTTAGACAATTTCTCACTGTAGCTCCAGCTGACCAGCAATGTAGTATCTAGACCAGGTTGGTCTTGATCTCCCAAAGATTAGCCTGCCTATATCTCCTGAGTACTGTGATTAAAAGCCTCTTTCACCAAACCCATCTATAAATAGATATTATTTCAATAAAATTAAGGAAGAAGTGATGACTATAACAGCTTTGGATTCCTGTTATTCTGTAATATAAACTGTCGTATTACCTCTCCATCAAGGGATAACAAACTTTATACAAATTCTCAAAAGACAATGTAAGAATAATGGCATATGTATTTCATCAGAGAAAAATTTTAATTGAAACTATAAATGCATTTAAATTTTTAGTCTATTTTGTCTGTTTTCTCGTTATTCTCACTATGAACTTTCCTTTTAAAACTGGAATTTACTCAGAATATCAGTGACTACATTGCAGTGTTAATTTTATCAGGCTTTATAGGCACTTGGATCTTTATACTGGTTGGATTTTGATTTGATGCCCCCAGGAACTACGTCGATGAGTTGATACTTGTCTATGTTTACTCACCCCAGGAAACGAATTATTAAATTAATTATGACAGTAAGTAAATGTAGAGAAACTGCCCCTGGAAAGCAATTGTTAAGCTATGAACCCCTACTAAGTAGCTCATAAAATTTTGGCTGCTTGTGACATTTTCTTGCTATTCTAAATATTCCACAATGCACTATAAGTACAATTTACATAGCTATCATTTCAGTTCAAGTCTCTTCTGCAGACACCACAAAAATGTGATAATTCTAGGTACATAATATGAATAATTTATGGAAAATCTCCTGGGGACTAATCTTGTGTTACTCAAGGATAAGAAATATTTTCTCTCTTCTTTCCATGGTTTATTTTGCATATTGTCAAAAGAACCCTTTGATCTTGTTACTTTTATGAAAATAACAATATGTACATTATTTTACAAATGTATCTTTAAAAATAAACAGATGATATACTGGGATATTTTATCACTTGAGTAAAACTAACATGGCACCAGGAATTTTTTTTTACAGTAATGTAATTTGTGCTATGTTATCAAAGATCCAGCAGGATGGTCAGATTAAACTTCTTTATAGCACAGCAAATGTTCATAAAGTTATTTGTAAGTTTCTAAAGGTTATTTTGCTATAACGTTTCCAGATGAATATCCATGTCTACAAATAGTAAGAGATGCCTAAACTTTGCTCAAACTCACAAATTATCAACTTTCTATTATTTAAATGTGGAAGTAAATGTCTTACAATATTTATTCAGGGAAAGTAAATTATATCTGTTGTTCACTGCAGTGAAAAATGATTAGAAATGAAATGTGAAAAATTACTCAATACGATTGAAACCAGACCTGTCTATTTATATATTTCTTTATTCAATATTATAATTTTGGAAGTTTTTTCTCTATTGACATTTTCTCATTAAGTCAAAAGGACCTTAATAATCATTTCAGCAATGCTGTATTAGTACAAACTGGTAGTAATACCAAAGATGTTAAACAGAATAGCCAAAAAAAGTAACTCAGCTATATCAAAGATGGTATAGTGGAAGTAGATCTAGCTTAAAGCAATCAAGCATGTTGGAAATGTGATCACGATACAGTGCAGTTAGGTTTACAGTAACATATCTCAGTGAAATACATGATGAATATTATTCACTATCATCTTGAAAATAAAAATGTACAACTAGACCAGTGGGTCTATATTGAAAATGAACAAATTGACTAGACATTATGAAGTATATAATTTTCTTAATACTGGGGTATTTAAGGCATAACTTCCTAGCATATGAAATAGAAGCAGAGTCTTGGATATAAGAGAAAAAAACCCAAAGAAAAGAGTGGAAGTAAATAACAAAGAAAAAGTGTGTGGACATGGATATGACACAGCAATTTGGCACTTATTCAATACTAATTAAACACTGTAGCCAACGAAGCCTCTGCCATATTCATGGCCTGTAACAGTTTCACACTCTCTTTAGACAATCATTTGGGTATTTAAATTTAGAGTGAAGAAAGACCAGAAACAATTTTATACAAACTGAATGTATATGACTAGAACACTCTGAAGAGTAAAATAACCATTTCTATTTTTTGCTAGGTATTTTCCAAAAGACAATTTAAAAACATTTTATTTCAATATTGTAAACACACATGATTTGAAAGAATAAAACATAAGTCTGCTATTGAGAATTTTAGGACTTGTGATAACTCTGGCTAAAGTAGAACACCTATCATTTTAAAAAATAACGTTTGAATTTATAAAATGTAGAAAAACAATTCTAATTTTATAACTATATGCTCAAAAAATCATAAGAACCATATTCATAAAATATACATGAAATGAAAGAGATTGATGTTTTGGAAATATCTACTTATAAAATATGTAAAGTACTGAACTGATATTTACATCCTCCTTTACTCTTCAATTAAGTTTCGTCTAAATTTTAATGAGATTCATTAGTGTCATTTTTCTATTAGCAACTCGCTAATTTATCTGTAGAAATATTTAGTCAATGAATAATGTGCAATATGACATGATTCAGGAAAAACCTACAGTGGTCTAAAAAATAAAATTATAAACAATTTTGATACTCAGTCACTCATTATTGTCACTGTAATAGATCAATGAGATGTATTTGTATACAATGAATTAACTGTGCAGTATATATACCATAGCTAAAATTATGAAAATATTAAACTAAAACCAAATAAAAAAATAAACAAGATACCAATAAAATAGTTTATATCTTGGAACCACAACAAATTATGCACAACTTTTCTTTGTATTTAAGAAATACTCAGCTTATAGAATAGAAACAACATGCTTCATGTTCTCCAAAAGAAATAGTACATTTTTGAAAGTACTTAAAAAGCAAGACCAATTTCTAATTTGTATTTTAGTCAAGTCTTGAGTTTCTTTGTCATTGAATATGCAGGATTTTGCTTATTAAACACTGGTATGTTAACTAAAGATGCAAGCATGCAACACAAAGAACATATGCACATACCACACAACATACACACTAATATACATACATACCTGAGAATTAAGAATGGTATTCAAGAGTCTGACATGGTGACATACATCTTTAATACCAGCACTTGAAAGCAGGTGGAGGTGAATCTCTGTGAGATAAAGTCTAGCCTAGTCTGCACAACAAATTACAAGCCACTCAGGTCTACATAGGGAGACCTGGTCTAAACACCCCCACAAAAAGAATGTTATTAAAATAGTAGAAATATTTTGAGGGGCTGGAAAGATGACTTGGGTTAAAAGCACTGGTTGTTCTTGCAGAGGACCTGGGTTCGATTTTCAGCACCCACATGGCAGCTAACCACTGTTTCTGACTTCAGTTTCTAGGTATCCGACACTCTTTTCTGACTTCCATGGGCATTTCGTGACATGGGTGCACTTACATATATGCAGGCAATACGGTCTCACACATAAAATAAAATTGATAAAATATGAAAAGGAAATATTTTTTAATTCAAATCACTTGAAAAGTTTACATATATACACACATTCATTGGACTGTACTGAGAACTAAAGTTTTCTTTCTATAAAATACACTTATTAAGGCAATTTCCTAAACATACGAAGTTAAAAATAGCTTTGATTAGTCCTCCCTAATAATATGACGCTTTAGAAGGAAAATGTATTTCTTTCTATCCAAATTAAGCATATGTCAGTGTTTTAATTACAGTATTTATAATTTCTGAAAATTCACTTAATATTTAAAACACACATTCAGCCTGACTTGTGCCCTAAATTACCATTTGCATGATTGTTATTTAGTGAAAGGCCTAAGTAGGTTAAAAATAATTTTCTTTGTGCTTGTAAACATGGAAAGCTCTTTTCTTAAATTTTATATAATTCCACTTCTTAGTCACTGAAATATTGTAAATTAGAATTATATTCAAAAGTAAATATATAAAATGTTTTCAATATATTCTAATATAGTTTCTTTATTATCTGAATGCAAATGAACGTTGATGTATATCAGGATTTTTAATTTCATATTTGGTAAGGGTAAAATGTCTTTATTTCAGCTTTTTTCTTTTTAAAAAAATATTTATTATTTATAGTTTATGAGTGTATTGCCTGCATGTATGTAAATGTACCCATGCAGTGCAATGCTTGTGGAGGTCAGAAGAGGGCATTAGATCCCCTGGAACTGGAGTTACAGACGACTTTTAGCTGCCAGGTGGATGCTGAGAATTTAACCCAGGTTCTCAGGAAGAACAGCTAGTGCTCTTAATTGCTGAGCCATCTTTCTAGCCCCAGCAGTTTTTTCTTTAAAAAATGCCCTTTACTGAAGTAGTAATTACACTTTCATTAAAAGACTAGTATTCTCATTCACATTAAAAAGGTAAAACAGCTGCACTCCTATCCTCAGGCCTCTTGGGGTAAGTCTATAGTGCAGCCCTCCCTGCACTGACTACCCAAGCCACATTCACCCTTCCATCTCCCCCGCTGTTCGCTACTCCCAATTTGGGACCTGTGCCATTCCTAGTCTTGGGGCCCCAGACACCTGGGGAACCAATACTGCTTCCTGATCCTTCTCACCCAGACCAACTTAGTACCTTTCTTGGGCACCAGGAGCACTGCTTCTGGTCCTGGCCCCGCCCTCACCTCTCTCTGCCCCTGGACCTGCACCACTGGCTAAGTTTCCTAGCCTGCACTCCTATCCTCTGGCCTCTAGGGGTAAGTTTATAGCGCAGCCCTCGGAGCCTTGACTCCCCAAGACACATTCTGCCTTCCATCTCCCCCGCTGTTCACTACTCCTAGTTTGGGACCTGCGCCATCCCTAGACTTGGGGCCCCAGACACTGGGGGAACCAATACTGTTTCCTGACCCTTCTCATTCAGACCAACTTAGTGCCTTTCTTGGGCCCCAGGGGCACCGCTTCTGGACTTGGCCCTACCCTCACCTCCCTCTACTTCCCTGGTCCTGCAACACCTGCCAGCCTCTTGCTGGGGCTGACAGCCTCTTTCTGGGGCTCCGAGGCTTACCTTTCCTCTCCCTGATCATTTCAATCCAGTACAATGCAGCTACTCAATCCACTCCCTGGGAAATCTTGGGGCTTCTTCCCTCCCCATCTGCATTTGAATCCCTGCATGATGCGGCCACTGCCAGGGTCTCATGTCAGTCCAACACCCAAGTTCCTGAGGCCAAAATCATTCTTAGAAGATTCCAGACCTAAGGAGAAAGTCTGAAAACTTCTGACCCACATTGGAATTGGGCCACCGCGGAACTCCTGAAAACAAAATCAATCCGACCACGACAATATAAAATCAAAAGAGAGAACCAGAAGCTTAGACAAACCAGCTCTTCATACCCAAAAAGTAAACCACAAAGACACATAAAGTTCAAAAAA
>NW_008355363.1:3043583-3044220 GCF_000622305.1 Nannospalax galili | reverse complement strand
AATCATCACTGGCCTCAAGACCTCAATCAAAAGAAGCAGGCTATTTGAATGGATTAAGAAACAAAACCCATCTTTTTGTTGTCTACAAGAAACTCATCTCACTTTCAAGGACAGACAATATCTCAAAGTGAAAGGATGGAAAAAAAACATACCAAGCAAATGGCACCAAGAAAAAAACAGGTGTAGCAATCCTAATATCTGACAAAATAGACTTTAAACTGAAACTAACCAGAAGAGACAAAGAGGGCTATTTCATTCTGATCAAAGGAACAATCAATCAAGAAGATATTACAATCATGAACATTTATTCACCAAACTCTGGTGCCCCAAACTTCATAAAAAAAAATACTACAGGACTTCAAGACCCAAATTAAGCCCAACTCATTAATAGAAGGGGACTTCAATACGCTACTATCTCCATTAGATAGGTCAACAGGCCAGAGACTTAACAGAGAGACATCTGAATTAAACAAAACCATATCTCAAATGGACTTAACAGATATCTACCTAGTATTCCACCCAAACACCAAAGGACATACTTTCTACTCAGCACCCCATGGAACTTTCTCCAAAATCGACCATATACTGGGGCACAAAACAAAGCTCAGCAAATACAAAAAGATTGAAATAATTCCAT
>NW_008355363.1:3041250-3041749 GCF_000622305.1 Nannospalax galili | reverse complement strand
TTCTCTTTAACATAGTACTTGAAACTCTTGCAAGAGCAATAAGACAAGAGAAGGAAATTAAAGGAGTAATAACTGGAAAAGAAGAGCTCAAATCAGCCCTTTTTGCAAATGATATGATACTATATCTAAGGGACGCCAAAAATTCCACCCAAAAACTCCTAGAAATTATTAACAAGTTTAGTAAAGTGGCAGGTTATGAAATTAACCTACAAAAGTCTGTAGCCTTTCTATATACCAATAGCAAGCAATCAGAGAAAGAGCACATGGAAACACTCCCCTTCACAATAGCTGCAAAAAAAATAAAATATCTTGAATAAACCTGACCAAAGACATTAAAGAACTCTACAAGGAAAATTTTAAATCTTTAAAGAAAGAGATTGAGGAAGACATCAGAAGATGGAAGGACCTCCCGTGCTCATGGATTGGAAGAATTAATATTGTGAAAATGACCATCCTACCAAGAGTCATATATAGATTCAATGCAATGCCAATCAAAATC
>NW_008355363.1:3039232-3039503 GCF_000622305.1 Nannospalax galili | reverse complement strand
CACAGTAATTAAAAATGCCAGAATGGTAGAACTAACCTTCTTGGATGTTTATCAGACATACCTTGAGATCTTTACTAATTGGGTCAGAGGGCTACAAAGGATACTTTTTACTCCCTGCCCTCCTAGGTCGATTAGTTCCCAGGGACCATGAGCATCTTGCAAAATGTACTGTAATGGTGGTGGGTTATCTGACCTCTTGATCAAGGAGGCCAAGGTGACCCCACCAGATGGACTTGAGCCAGTGTCCAGTCTATAAAGAGGAGGGTCAACA
>NW_008355363.1:3010307-3038875 GCF_000622305.1 Nannospalax galili | reverse complement strand
GGAACTAATCGACCTAGGAGGGCAAGGAGCAAAAAGCATCCTTTGTGTCCCTCTGACCGAATTAGTATAGATCTCAAGGTATGTCTGTTAAACATCCAAGAAGGTTAGTTCCACCATTCTGGCATTTTTAATTACTGTGTGTCATGCAGATAAATCTTGGGTAATGATCTGTTGTGTGTTTTGACAACGCAGTGGAGATCTTTTTTAAACATTAAAACCTCATTTAATTTTATGTCTTATAGAGTTTATAATGAGTAAAAGATTTTACAAGCGTAATAAGTCATCTGTAAACCTAAAAATGTACAGCTAATTTTGAAAGAGATGTACCCTAGCTCAGAAAAATGTTATTGAATAGGTTAATGCTGTTGTAATGAAATGCTTCTTTTAATTAAAAAAATAAATAAATTTAAAAAAAAAGTTAAAACAGGTCTTGATCCCCCTGCATCCAGCTGCTTGTATGTCCTTTCCTCTTCCCAGCTAAGTCCCCCCCCCCAGCCATTTCCCCCTTGATAACACTTGTTTCCTACTAACCCCTCTTTCTGGCTTCTTCTTCTTCCCCTTTACCCTCATGGTTCCTTTCAATTTTCCTGGCTCCTTCAGTTATATCAGGATATATACTCACACATAAGGAGTTGAAGCTAAGTTCCACAAATGAGAGAGAAGTGAAGAGGTTGTGTTAGTCACAGAGAGAGAGAGAAGAGATAATGCTTAGATGATGTGAAAAGTGAGACAGAAATGTATTAGTGAAAATGATGACTGAAAATATATACGTTCAAGATATGTATGTGAGTGCATGTGTAGCTTAAAGCTACATAACAAGAAACAGTGCCAAATAGGAGAAACGTCCCTTGAAATTGTTGGTCACCATAGTCCAAGAGACTCCCAAAATAACACAGGCTATTGCTACAAACTGTCCTTGATTTCCTCCTAGAACTTGAAGGTAAGACCTTATTGCTGAAGACAGGACATATTTCAGACACAGGGCTTGGAATAATGGAGCTGCAATTGACCTGGAAGTAGCCTGACTGGAGACTAGTTCTCAAATATCAGAGGATACTATGCAAGCTGCTAGGAGAGAAAATCAGTCAATGGTTCTTTAGTTGCGGTTTTATCATGGATTAATCAAGGACTATCAAATTGGAAGTAAATCCCACTCAATGAGAGGGAAATCATGTGTGGTACCATAAACATACCAAATACACATGGCTGGAGAAATCATAGATCCTAGAGAAAAAGTGTATGTCTGACACAAATTAAGACAAAAATAATTTTATACTATATGCTAAGTATGCATCCTTATATTTATAGACAAGTATACCTGTCACCACTCATCAAAGAAGTTTCATTTACAACAGATTGAAACTATTACCAGTTCTGCAAGTGTTCAAACACAGAGAATACATGTGTGATGCTCAGCTTGAAGTGACTCATTTATAATGGAACCACTACACCCAAGGCTGAAGAAAAATAGTGGTACAGAATTAGAGAGAACATTAATGCATCTCTCAACTCACATTAGTGACACTTCCTCATGCCACAGAGGGTGACTAACACAGAAATCACAAATGGCCAAAATGTAGAGAATAAGAGACTGAAGAGTGTGTTTCTGGATAGGGCTACTATATTAAACCTCATCAAGGGTTTGAGGATCATTGCAGAAGAGGCAACAGAGCGATTGTAAGAGACAGAGGTGGTAGATGACCATAAGGAATCATAGTTTTCCAGGAGGCTGGAACTTACTCATATGAACTTAGAACAGTAGAGACAGCATGAAAAAGACTCATACAAATTCATTCAGACAAAAACTCAACACAGAAGTGAGGAAATGGGAAAGAAGCCCCAGGGTTAGCTGAGGACATATTGGCAGGTGGTCACTGATGGGTGAAGGAGAGTTGGTCTTCTTTTAGTGAGTGATACTAGATAGGCTGCCCAGGCTTCAGTGGATGAACTCACACTGAGGAACATCTGGGAATATAAAATTGACTGAATCTGCCTTACGATATATGACAGAATGCTTGAAAACCAGTCAGGGGCTGTGGGAGTGTGCAGATAGGGGAAGGTGTCTACATGTGATTAAGATATATTTATGAGTGTGAAAATTTCAATGAAAAAGTATATTTTGAAAAATAGTAAAAACAATGTTCTTTGTCAGGAAGTGACACCAACGTACATATTTGTAAAGAAATAGAGGAAGAAATGAAGGTGCATGGTCTTTGGCAAGTTATTTAAAAAGACAAAATAATAGGCACACGTATATTCACCCATATGAGGTTAAACACCCTTCTTAAAAGTTAAGTGATCCTACTGAAACCAGTAATACAACTCAAGTGTACACTACAGTCCTCTCATGAGGTAAGTCACTCTCACCTCAATGAGATATGATTAGATAATAATGATTGCTCTATGAAACCTTTCACTCAATGCTATCTCCTTCAGTGAAAAAAACAAAAACAAAATTGCATAACAAAATTTTGTAGAGTACTACATTTCAATCCAAATCCGTATGCTTGTAGAGAACAGCTTCCTTCTTTTATCTCTCATCATTAAATAGAATTGAGAAGTAAAAATAAATAACAAATGATACGTTATATTCAATGATAAAATTTGAGAATAGAATATACATTCCTTTAATAGTCTTTTCAATTTGAAAATCAATGAGTCTGTCCAACAGTATGGATTGCGCTATGATTGCTTTAGCCATTCTTTGGATAGAAATTGTGCTAAGTGTTTCAAGACTTGTGATACTGATGCAATACTTGACCTTTATTCATTAAAAGTGATTTATATTAGGAAACCATATTATTTTGAATAAATACTATTGATTCTTTTTAATAGTTTATAATGTCTTAATTCTGATTTTGTCACCCATTTTTCATGAATACGTGTATGTGCCCATATGATAAATCCTTAAAGAAACACATGTCAGAGTCATATAACCATGAGAAGCAAACACTGTAGATAGATATTCTATGGGTTCCATAATGGTAAAATGGTGTAATTTTAAGAGTTGTTTTGACTATTTAAATCTCCATTTAATGACTTTTGAATTTCACATATTAGATGGATCTCATATGCTTATTCAGTTATTTGCTTATGAGACATCATCTCAATATTTCACAAGTTGATCTCAAGCTCATGATCCTCCTTGTCCTGTGTTCCTGAGTGCTGCAATTTCAGGTGAATCCAGATTCAACATGTGTATTATTGGGGATAAAATATTAATACCTCAAAAACTGTGTGGTAAAAGGCATTGATGCCATTAATTATTGATAACTTTACAGAAACATTTACTACAGTATATTTTCCAAACTTTCTGCCATAATTACTACCTGGTACATATTATCATTAAAAATTAAGAAATTATATGTTGTGAATCTATGAACATGTCTAGTTAATACATAGCTTTTCTTAGTCATAAAATAATTTTTGATTCTTTCCAAAGGGAGGTCCCATTAGACTAAGGTGACTTCTTAAGTAAACAATAAATACATATGGATTTAAATGTTCATTATATTTCTTTAAAAATTCTGTGCTTTTTCTAGTCAGCCTATCTAGAGTCACTGTTTTAGGAAGATCAGGTCTTTGTCACTTAGCAGCAATCAGTTGCCAACATTCCTTCAGATAAGATTCGTGTCTGCTGTTGATTTTCCCACTTGTATTCTGGGTTTTTGTCTGCCTGAGTTTATGTCATATGAAATTTTCAAAGATTGTTTAAAATATTGGGATTCTTCTTGTAAAACAAAAATAAGTTAATGAGTACATGTTGATTAAATCAACTGAATGAACTAGGTCTGATCCTTAATCAGTCCATGGATTTAAAAGCATGGAAATAGGATGTATGGTTATCCATATTTGAAAATTTATACTACTCGGCATTTCTTAACTATAGCAATGATAAACTAGAGAGAAAAAATTATAATCCCCAAAAATGATTTTTCAAAACTTATGAAACTATTCCAGAGTTTTCATGTAAATATTCCTTAGCTGTTTTAAGATGTATGATACCATAACTGTTTCAAACAAGAAAACCATGTTATACTAAATAAGAAAATTAACTATATTGTATATGTACTAGTAGATTCATTAAAATTCATATTCTGGCTTCAGTGTATTACAAAATTTTTATAGGGAAAAGAACACTGTCCAAGTTGTAGGTTTCTTGTGTGTGAAATTGTCTAAAGGCACTCTCAAGTATTAGATTAATTTTTTAATAATAAAAGGTATTTAGGAATATGATAAGAGCAATCAGAAGAGTGAGATCTGTTAATACTCAATTGAATTGAATGGAAACTATTTCGGCAGGGAGTTGCTGTAGTTATTTTTATTGTTGTTCATCTTTTGTGAGACAGGGTCTCGTACTGCAATCTAGCCTGTGCTTGAATTTATGGCAAGTCGCCTACCCTAGCCTATCAAATGTTGAGATTATAGAAATGAACCCCCAAGACCACTTAGACTCAAGATTTCATAAAATGTTCTTTCATTAAATTAATTCTAAAGAGATAGAAGAGCATTCATTTTTCAAGCCAACAAGAACATGAAATTGTCCCTCTCATTTTATAATGACAAATATTGTAAGAGTCTGAAATTTATTATCTGTCCTGGAAATATTAGGAAAAGAAGAGATTGCAGGTCAAACTCCCTGTCTGAAATGCAGATTGACAGGCAAAACCTAGAGTCACAGTTTACATATTATTAGGAACAGAATACTAGAATCAGAAACATGGAAAAACATTTGAATTTCTTTTAAATTTACTTTCAGTAGCAAAATGTCAACTGTCATGAGAGGGAGGAACTCCTTGACTCTGTCATTTGGGGAAATGCTAACACAGTTTCATGAGCTTTACCTCCAGGAAGACCAGTAGGTTCTTTCTCAAGATGAATATCTAAATATTTTCCTTTTAATGTTATGGCAAGAGGAATAATTATGGGAACAGATATTAACTTGGGGGATGTGGGGAAAGTGGAAGTGATAGTCAGGGAGAAGAGAAGAGAGGGACATGAAAGGGGCCATGATGAGGGGGAAGGAGGGAAGTCATGAGAAGGAGGATGGTGGGAGTCAGGTGGTATTGGGGGGAGGGTGGGGATAATGGGGGCATTGTGACAAGGGAGGGAGGAGGGAAGCCAGATGGGAAAAAAATGTACAGATGAATGAATCTTGGCAGGGAGGGGCTAAAAAACCCAGAAGGAAATGAGATGCCCTTGAAACCCCGCGAGAAATACACATACAGTGTCTAAACATTAGTGCATACATATACCTGGGAGCTACTTGGCAAGGAACACAGTGCCAGACAGAAGAGACCTTCCTTTGAGTGGTTGGTGAGGGTGGTCCGAAGACTCCCAAAATAACATAGGTTATTGCCAAACTTTTGGTTATCTTCCAGAACTAGTAGATAAAACCCTACTGCTGAAGACAGGACATACTTCGGATACATGACTTGAAGCAATGGAGCAGGAACTGACCTGGAAGCCTTCTAACCGACGTTTGGTTATCATAATAGATGATATGCACACTTCCAAGGGGAAAAAACAAATCAATGATCCAACCCAGCCCAAAGCCCAATAACTCTAATGACTGGCATGACAAACTACCTTTATTGTTACAGTAGTGGCACTGTTGTCTGGGAGGCAATCCACAGCTAATTGAACTTAACACCCTCTTGATGGTAGTGAACTCATGTCAAATACACAAGGCAGGAGAGGACATGGATCCTAGAGAAAACTCTATCTCTTTCATATACCTAGGCAAATGAAATTTCTTACTATATGCTGCAACGGATGGAGGCTACTGCAGAATTTCACATCTGGTCAGGTACAGAGAACATATGTCTGAGGGATGCCCAGTACTATGTAACACATTTACAGTTGAGCCTCTACAACTAAAGCTCATGGAATATAGTAGAACAAGGGTTAGAGAGAAAACTAATGCATCCCTCAACTCTCGCCAGTAAAGCTTCCCTATTCACCAGAGTGTGAACCACACAAAAAGCCACAATTGACCAAGTTTTAAAGAATAAGAGACTGCAGAGTATAGGATAGGACTCCTGTATGGAACTTCATTCACTCATGGCTCAGGGACCCTTGTGAAAAAGGTGTGGAAAGATTTTAAGAGCCAGGGCTGATTCATGAACACAGGGAAGCAAACGGTTTTAGGTCAGTGGAAGCTTGCACAGGTAAACTTGTGGCAACGGTGGCATTGAGCACAAGATCCATTCCAACTCAATTAAATGAGGGCCCAGACGGGAAGAGAGAAATGGGTGGCAGACAGGCCTTAGACTGAGAAATATTGGAGATTGATTGCTACTGGGTAAGGGGGAGTATGCCTTACATATTATCTCTAGATGTGCCGACTAGACTCCAGTAGATGAATTTAAACAGAAGGACATTTGGGTACAAATGCTTGACTAGATAGGACATGTATGGCAGGAATACATGAGGTCAGATGGGGAGATGGGGGAGGCATGGATCGGGAGGGATTGATTAAAAACTGTTGTTTGAAATGACAAAAGCTCAATAAAACTTTATTTAAAAATACATTAATTGCTTTTTTTGTTTTTTGCTTTGTTTGGTTTACTGGGACAAAATCCTATATAGTATGGGAAAGAATCTAATAAAGATTTTTTTTCTGTTAAAAATAAAAACATGTTCTTCTACTCCAGTGTGCTCTTGACTTTCTGGCCTACCTACACGGTTTGTGGAACAGGGCTGGGCTAAACTAGAACTTTCTGAAGTGCTTTCCCTCTCTCCTATGCCTTAAAACTATGCCAATAAGAATCCAGTAACATAGCGGGCATGGTGGCACACGCCTTTAATCCCAGCACTCAGGAGGCAGAGGCAGGTGGATCTGTGTGAGTTTGACTCCATAGAGAATCCAGGCCAGCTAAAACTACAGGGAGACCCTGCCTCAAAAAGACAAAAAAAAAGTATCTAGTATCATAGCAGCGATGGAGTTCAGCCGAAATAGCTGTAAAACAAAAATTCTCAGAAGAAAACTTAGTCAAACCTAAAATAAAGAGGAGAGAATCAGAGGGTCCTTAGAAAAACTTGCAGCCTCTGGAATTTTGAGATACAGTACATATTAACTATTGCTGAACTCCTCATCAAAATAGGAAAAGTGTACTAAAGATATATTTATCTCAGTCCTTCCTATCAAAAACAAACTTTCCATATTTCAACAAGAAGCCATAGGAGAATGTCAAAAAGATTCTTTTTTTAAAAAAATAGTAGACTTAGAGATATCAGTAGAAGCAGGCACAGATGTGCTACAGAAGATTAAAATATAAAGGATAGTAATTGAAAAATTGGGCAAAATTATTTGGGAATATTTATAAATATATATGAGCAATTGGGTATTTTTTGGGAATATTCAGCTATATAAATACTGCAGCAACAAAGAACAAAGAAATTAACATCATTAAAAAACAAACAAGTTAAAGTTCGAATTTATAGCCAAGGATGAATGTGGGGGCAAGAGGATGGACAATTAGTAAAAGGAGACAAGAGCAATTTGAGGACTCTAACTAAACGAATGTAACAGGTTCCTAGTGAAGTCAGGACAGGATAATCAGACATTAGCTGGGGAAACTTTCTTTAAAACCCATTCCAAGTTAAATTTATCTACAGATTATTTTAAAATATTACATTTGAATTAATATAATTAAGTAAAATTATCTATTATTCCAAGTTTCTTGGTCAGTGTATTCATTATTAACTATTTGAAAATGATGACCATAGGGCTGGAGAGATAGTTCAGCAGCAGTTAAGAACACTGGCTACTCTCGCAGAAGACTCAGGTTTGAATCCCAACACCCACATAATGGTTAACAACTGTACATAACTCCAGTTTCACCATATCTGACACCCTCTTCTGTCCACCACAGGCATTGCACAACACAGGTGCACTCAAATATATGCAGGCATACAACTCATATACATAAAACATAAAATAATAATAAAAATGATGTCCACATTAAGACAAAGGTAATATTTTTATCACACTTTGCAATGCAGAAGCCTCACTTTAAGAAAATATTTTATGAGCTGGTGTTTCAGCTAAAAAATATATAAGGCTTGCTCAGTTCATACTTACATATAAAATGGATTTATACAGTTTTTTACTGAAGGGTACTTATCTTTGTAATAAATAATAGAAAATTCTATAATTAGGCATACTCACATGAATTTTTAAGATACAAATGATATTAGTAAGAAAAAATGTACTGGGTTTACAGTGATGTACCACAATACTCGGCTTGTGGGGGGAATAGTTTTAAATGACAGAACTTGCCCTGCATTCTTGCTATTTTAGGGGAAAATGCAAATCTAATTGATTGTCAATAAAGTAGTTATGGGAAATTAGGAGCAAGGTAATCAACAGTATGAACAATTCTTCCAGTGACATCTGAGAAATGATTGTCATTATGGCAAGCATATATCATTATTAAAGATTCAATTAGTCATTTGCAAATAGATCTTAGTGTTCAAAGGAATGGAGGCCATATATTTTATAGGTGTAGTCACTAATAGGTATTGACTAACGATTTCTCTTTATAGTTTCACTTAGCAACTGACAAAATTCTTATCTTCACCATTGATCACCACCAAACAGGGAGGGAAGAAACATATCATTAAACAAAATAAAACAGATAAAAAAATTTAATGGTAGAAATTTGAAAAACACATTTAATTGATTCTAGGAGTGTTAACCATGTGATACTTCAGGGCTGTCTTCTTACTTTAAAGGCACCATATTTTTGTTCTTTGTGTTACAGAAAGCAACACAAAGACAAAAATCTAAATCAGGTAGGTCTATCATTCATGCAACCCAAAAGAAAAATTCAAAGCAGTTTCTCAAGAGAGATAAAGCTATTTTCATTCAAAACTACTCTCTATCTCTCTATACATATGTATACATATATATATATATATATCTTTTTACCTACCTGTCTGACTTTTTATTCTACCTAAAAAGAACTTTATATTCATAGACTCTGCTGTGAACCATGAAAAAGCATGTTAGTAGACATTAGTTAATAGGAAATTATTCTATTTGTTCTTCTAGTCAAAGAAATCTTTAAATGACTGTATGCAAACCTTTTAGAAATCATGTCATGGTGATAAAAGTTAAGCTCCAAAAGTATGGGCAACTGTGCTAAACAATGTAATACAAACATATTTATTGATGTGCATATATGAATAGTGTATATATCACAGTATATATAGCACAGTATATGTTATTTTATTTTGAGCATTACATTTTTATTTTTAGAAATTTAATTTTCCACACTTAAAGCCCCATGTGACAGTGCAGAACCTAAACAGGTTCTCAAATAATGCCATGAAGAGTGCCTGTAGAATATGGACACAATCACAATTTCAGAAGGCCACAAACAGGAAAACTACTGCAGGAAGCTATTTAAAGAGCTTCAGCTTGTGAGTTATAATGTAAACTCTAAATGAGGCACCTCTATCAATGCCCCTCCCCTGGATGGCTCAGGAAACATTGAAGAAAAGGTGGCAGAGAGAATCTAAGATCCCATGCTTAGAGAGAAGTACTCTGAAATAACATCAAGAGCTCACCGCAGCTGTGGTTACCTTCACAAGACCTCCACAAGATCATGCCAGTCAAAATCTGTAATAGAGGGATGAAGTGCTCAAGGTGCAATTGGCATTTATAGCTGCTGAGGGAGGAAGACTCATTAAAGCTTTGGATTTGCGCACTGGTAGGCTAGCAATGCTCCAATGTATGGATCCTCATCCATACATATATGATCAGCACTAAGTGAAATCAATGGGTAATTTAAAAAGAAAAAAAGAAGAGTATATGAAGTTGGGATATTACATAGGAGTAGTTGAAGTAGAGAAATCTGGGGGTTCATATGATTGCATTTCATTGTATGTATCATATTTCATGTATGAAATTCTCAAAGAACAAATGAAAAATAAAGAAGGTAAGGAAGAATCTTATTTTAACAGTGAAGATCTCTGTCTCTCTTTTTCTCTCTCTCTCCAATGTGAAACAGCTGGTTAAATCTATTTTTACTTTTAATGATTACTCACATTTTAAAATGTAGAAACCTATTTTTTTGTAGACTTATTCAACCAAAATGGAAATCTAAATTGAGTGTGTGTATTTAGAAAATTAACATACTCAAACTTTGTGTGACAACATTTTCTCGCAAGTTGTTTGCATCATGGAAAATTTCTTGATACATTTTAAAGAACTTTGAATATTAGTTTCTCAACCCAACCAAGAAAAGAAAAACAAGGGAACAAAGGAATCCGAGAGAGAACAACAGTAGGAGACAGGTGTTACTAAGAGAGAAATGTGTAAAATGGGGGTAGTTTAATGGGAGGGGGAGAAAGAGAGCTATACAAGGAATTATGGCAATAAAGGGAAAGAAGGCGCTCTAGAGGTTGGACCATAGCAGCGATAAATTATTAAGGGAGAGATGGGGAAAATGGGGACACTTTAAATGGGAACCGTGGAGAGGGAGGATAAGATAGGAAGAGATAGGAGAAATAAATAGTGCCTAGATAGTATAAAAAAAGAGGGTATCATATTAGCCCAAAAACATACCAAAAAATTACACATACAGTGTCTCTACATGAGTCTGTGAATATAACTGAAAGCCACATAATAAGAAACAGTGCAAGACAGGAGAAAACTTCCTTTGAGTTCTTGGCCAGGGTAATCAAAGAGACTCCTAAAATTACACAGGTTAGTGTCACAGTCCTTGGTTGCCTCCCAGAATTTGATGGTAAGACCCTTTTAGTGAAGACAGGACATACTTGGGACACAGGATTTGGAATAATTAAGCTGGAACTGACCTGGGAGCCACCTCCCTTTAAGGATAGCTCTCATAGTTTTGGAGAGCACTACATAAGCTGCTAATGGAGAACAGCAATCAGTGGTCTAACCCCAGCTTCAAGCCCTAAAACCACATCAATGACCAGCACAGCAACTGATATTTGTGCAGTAAAGACACTTTTACCTTGGGGGTAATCAACAGCTACCAAACTGGATTTAAAGCCCACTCATGTGTGGTATTGTAAACCTAGTCAAATACACATAGCTGGAGATGTCATAGATAGATATTAGAGAAAACTCCAGCACTGTCATATCCCTAGACAAATGTAATTTCTTACCATTTGCAAAATATAGATCCTTAAATCTCTAGACAAATATCCCAGTCACTACCCATCATAGAAACTTATTTTTCAAGAGAGAAAAATAATTACAGAGTACCACAACCTGTCACACAGAGAGATTGCCTGTGAATTGCCCAAGCTTAAGTGACATATCTATGATGCCACATCTACACCTAAGGCTCACGAAACATAGACCAAGGGATGTAAAGAACACTAATGCATCTTTTAACTCTCATCAATTAAGCTCCCTCATGTAACACAGAGCCAGGAACGCAAAAGGTTACAAATAATCAAATGCAGAGAATAAGATTCGGTAGAGTGTGAGTCCTTTGACAGGACTCCTATATTAAACTCCACCCACCCAGGGATCAGGGACCATTGCGGAAGAGAGGGCAGAAAGATTGTAAGGGCCATGGAGGAGGTGCATGACCATACGGATAAAGTCCTACAAGCTCCTGGGACTCTTCTCATATACAACTACAGCAGTGGTGTCAGCATGCACAAGACCCGTGCAGAGTTAAGCAGATAAAATCCCAGCACAGAACTGTGTAAATGAACAGGAAGGCCCAATCTAAGTGGAAGGATTATTGGCAGCTGATTACTACTGAGTGAGGAATAGCATATCTTCTTGAAAAGAGAAACTCTAGATAGGCTGACTAAACTCCAGTGGATGAACTTGTACTGAGGGACATCTGGGAACACTAACTTTACATGATAGGCCTTAACACAAATGTCTGAATGCATGAAATGCAGTGAAGGCCAATGTGATGGTATCAAAGGAGAAGGAGGTACAATGATGATATTCTGAAGGAAATACACAAAAATTCAATAAAATTTTTAAAAATAGTTACAAGACAAAAACATAACTATTTTTTAAACAAAACTTGACAAGTGACAGACATGAAGACCCAGTGACCAAGGGAAATGTGTATTGCTTTGCTAAGCTTGATGAAAGGAGTGAATAGTTGTGGAGAAACATGACTGGACAAAATACACAGGATTTGATGGTAATAAACTGAGTGAGGAACCTAGCAAATTGTCAAATTATTCTTGACTTCCAAAGCTAGAGATAAGGACTATTCTGGAATGAGGAATTTTGACCTACTTTCAAGTAGGTAGATCAACAATTTCATTTATCACCATACTTCCCACAGAAAAGCAAGGAATGGTAAGATGCCTGTCTAGGTTTTATGACTTATTTAGGAGAGAGGAATTCTGGTTCAGATAACCGACCTCACTGGGGAGAAATTCCAGTTTTTGTGACCCAACTGGGAACTGAAAATATAAAAATGAGGGTAAAGAAGACCTCACTTCTAAAGCCTTCTCTGTCTTCTTTAACTCATAAACTTCATGCCAAAGAACCTTATTTTGGAGTATTGTGTTTGAAACCCCCAAAACATACAATGACCATTCACACATATTCCTTATGATTAGAATATTAGTGTTAGTGATATTAATTCACTTTTGAGAATAATTATGGGTAGTGGTTAAAGTTGGTTCTTAGAAGTCACCTTACCTGAGTTTGAATTCCTACTCACCTTACATATCATGTGCAATTTATTTAAATTCTTTGCAACTCAGTTTTCTTATTGGTAAAACAGGAATCAAAAAAGTACTTTGTTCTGTGAAGATGAATGAATCAACTCATATGACACTCTTAGAAAAGTGCCACTATATTGTCAATAGTCAACAAATGTTAGCTACATAGAGAGTTCAAGGGAAAATTAACAGGTAAATGTGAATCAAAGCATTCGGAAAAAAGCACACAAGTATGTTAAAGAATCTACAAGATGGGGAACTGGAGAGCAATCTGTCTGCAGGAGAAGCTGTGTGTGGTGGTGTGTACTTCTAACCTCACTGCGGAGGAATGACTAACTAGCCAGCCAACTTATCTGTCTAGCCTACTTAGTGAGTTCTAACCCAAAGAGAGACCTTTTCTCAAAAACAACACCAACAAGCTTTGCACGTAAATGAATGGAGTTAGAGAGCATTATATTAAGTGAAGTAACACAAACACAGAAAAGCAAGCAATGTATGTTTTCCCTCATTTGTGGACTGTAGCACCAATCCCTTATATGTGAGTATATAAATTCTGATTTAACACCAGGAGCCAGGTAAAGGCAAAGGATATGTGGAGGTTAAGGAAAATAACCTGAAATGGGTCAATAGTCAACAAATGTTAGCTACATAGAGAGTTCAAGGGAAAATTAACAGGTAAATGTGAATCAAAGCATTCGGAAAAAAGCACACAAGTATGTTAAAGAATCTACAAGATGGGGAACTGGAGAGCAATCTGTCTGCAGGAGAAGCTGTGTGTGGTGGTGTGTACTTCTAACCTCACTGCGGAGGAATGACTAACTAGCCAGCCAACTTATCTGTCTAGCCTACTTAGTGAGTTCTAACCCAAAGAGAGACCTTTTCTCAAAAACAACACCAACAAGCTTTGCACGTAAATGAATGGAGTTAGAGAGCATTATATTAAGTGAAGTAACACAAACACAGAAAAGCAAGCAATGTATGTTCTCCCTCATTTGTGGATTGTAGCACCAATCCCTTATATGTGACTATATAAACTCTGATATAACACCAAGAGCAGTGTAAAGGTAAAGGATACATGGAGGTAAAGGAAAAGAAACAACCTAAAAGAGGAGTAGTAAGGAACTTATGTTACCTGAGGGAGGTGGAAAAAGTGGGAGTAATCGGCAGGGAGGAGAGGAGGGAAGGACATGCAAGGGACCATGGTGTGGGAGACCAAGGAAAGTCAGGAAAGGAAAGATGATGAGAGTCGGGAGGTATTGGGGTAAGAGTGGGGATATTAGAGGCACTGTGATGAGGTAGGGAGGGAGAAAGGAGGCTGGATGGGAGAAAAAAGGATAGGGATGAGTGAATCTCGGGGGCTAGGAAACCTAGAGGAAAAAGTGATGCCCTAGAAACCCTATGAGAAATGTGCAGAGTATATGAACATTAATGTATATGTGTACCTAGAAGCTGCTTGGTAGTGAACACAGTGCAAGATAGAAGAGACCTCCCTTAAAGTGACTTGTTATACATCACTCATCAAATAAGCTTCTTTTTGCAACTGATGGAGGCTACTTCAGAGTTGTACATCTGGTCAGGCATAGAGAACATACACCTGGGAAATGCCTAGTACTAGGTGACACATCTGCAGTCGAATCTCTAAAACCAAGGCTCATGGAACATAGTGGAATAAGGGATAGAGTGAGGGCTAATGCACGCCTCAACTCTCATCAGTGAGGCTTCCATGTACATCAGAGTGCAATGCACACAGAAGGCCACAACTGGCTAAGATTTGGAGAATTAGAGACTGTAGAGACTAAGACGGGCCTCTTATATGGAACTTCACCCACCCAAGACTCAGGGACCATTGCAGAAGAAGAGGCAGGAATATTGTCAAAGCCAGGGCTGGTTCGTGAAAATAAGGAGGTGGAGGCTTGCTCATGTGAGCCTGCGGCAGTGGTGGTGTCAAACGCGGGACCCGTATCAGCTCAATTAAACAAGGACCCAAAGGGGAGGTGAGAAATACGTGGTGGACCAGCACTAGATTGAAAACTATTTGAGATTGATTGCTGCTGGGTGAGGGAGAATATGACTAACATGTGACCACTGGATGGTCTGACTAGACTCCAGTGGACACATTTACACTGAAGAACATTTGGGATAGACACCTGAATGAATAAGACTCAGCATGTATGGCAGAGTGCATAGGGTTCGGTGGGGGCATAGGGGAGGCATGGATGGAAGAGGGGGGTCTGGATTTGAGTGGGAAATGTATGAAATTTTAAAAGCTCAATAATAATAATAATAATAATAATAATAATAAACCCACTGCCAACAAACAAACAACACCACCAAAAAAGTGGACAGTGTCTGAGGTGTCTGAGGAATGACATCCAAGGTTGTCCTCTGGTCTCCTTGCACGTAGGCACAGACATAAATATAGACTCTCCTTCAGTCCACAGACGTAAAGATTCTACAAGTGAAACTGAGTCATTAGAACTTCATAACTGAGAGAAGTTGGAATGTTACAGAGCAAAACAGGCTATCATTATGTTTCTTAACAACTTTCATTCTGTGTTTGACCTAACATCCTGTGACTGTCACATGAAACTGGAGTGTATTAACTTAGGAGACCACTGGTTTTCATTAACCTTGATGCTAAAAATGTCATCAGATAGCATCTGGGACCTGTAACATGGAAGTCTCCACTTTGCTGTAGCCCACCTACTTGATGTTCCCATGAGTGTAGTTGAAAAATGCCTGGATTTATGACTTTATTTTGTTCTGTAACTACAAAACACTTCATAAAACTGTTTTCATATTAAAAAAATAAAAGGCAATTATTTTAATAGCAATATGCTGAACTTTATCAGTTTATGCAACCAATATCCTATTTCCTTGAATAAGCCTTTTTTTCACTCCCAATACAACATTGATTTACTTTGGGTTTTAGGGAGTTTGTTGGTACCTTTTAAAAAATAGTTTATTGCTTTTATTTTATGTATATCTGTGTATTGCTTGCATGTCTGTCTATGTGCACCGATGTCATGCCATGCCCACGGTTGTCAGGAAAGGACATTGGATTCCCCTGGAACTGGAATTAGGGATGGTTGTTAGCCACGATGTGGGTGCTGGGAATGAAACTTGGGTCCTATGCAAGAGCAGCCAGTGCTCTTAACCACTGAGCTGTCTCTCCAGCCCCTTTGTAGGTATTTGGCCAATGAATTTTTATTTTTCCTCGTAATGGATGAGGCTCCTTTGATGGTATAAAAACACCAATTGACCCTTCAGGGATGCCTAAAGAAAGTAATTCTTCCTATTTATGGAGCTTATTTTATTTTTAATTTTCTTCTGCAGAATTTCATTTGACTCAGAAATATTCTTTCATATTCAGAATCTACTATTGTCCACAAAGCCATCTTTTCTGCAATCCAGTTGTTATGATCACTTAGGTTTTCTGCTTCATAAACTATTTATTAATTCATTGTTAACAGAAACATATAGGAAATCTTACTGCTGAGGATATCAATATGCACTAAATATGTCTGTTTAAAATCAAGCCACTCTTAAAAAATAAAACATATGCAGCAGGAAAATATTTCATAGTTAAAACTGGGAAGCATAAAGTCCAAGCAGTTGTAATATTGGAATTTCTCTACTTTGTGCAACAGTGGCAATTCTGAGTGAAGGACAGCAATCCAGTGGCAATTTCACCTTGAAAATATCACAAGAATATACCTTTTGTTGTTGGGCAGCTAATTCTCAACATTGATGATATGTCCCCAGGCAAAGTTACTCCCTAAATGCATTAAGAAAATGGATTCTCTCTATCTGCAGCTAAACACCTGGCGGTTTGCTTACCACAAAGCAAAGGGGGAAGAAAAGATAATCACGCTTGGTAATTTCTAAGTGTGATTTCCTTCCTTAATTATGTTCCTTCCTATCAATTGACTCAATGACAATGATAGGAGAAAAGTAAAGTGTATAAAGGATGTCTCTTTTATAATAAATTATACAATTTCCATTATAGGTGAGGGGTTTGTGGGAGAGAGAAACTTTTATTCTTACCGAGCATTATTCCTCTAAATTCCTTGGGAAGTAATTAAAGCTATTATTACTACCGTCATATTTCTAGGTGTAATTTTACTGTCACCAACATTACATGAAAATATATGTTTATTTTAAAACGTTAAAAGAAAGGCTTTTAAAGTGCCACAGAAAGATAAATATTTCACACTTCAAAGCATAAGTCTTGAATAAGCAATTTCTTGTCATTGATTTTTCAGTAAATACAAATGTTAAGAGTCCACTAATTGAAATAGAATAAGCACAAGTAAAATGAGGCTGAGTAAAGCAATTAACTAACAGAAGTGTGAATCAAATACACTTAAGTACCAGGTTTGACGTACATTTAGCAATTGTTACCTTTTAACCCAATTATAAACAAAACATGTTCAATATAATATACCACTTGCAATTTTATGGAACACAGAGTAATACTTTTGCAATCCTGAGCTAGGAGGCAAAGTGTTCTTTAGCTGTATCATTTCATCCAAATCATTCTCTTTCTGATTGTAAACTACTTTTTATATCTACATTATACTTCTATTAGTATATATAATTCAGATAACCTATTTATGAACATAGAATATCATGGCTATATCAACATGGAAGAACTTTATGTTCTTCTCTCTCCTTAACCCTAAGAAAGCAATTGAGAGAAAGAAGCTTATCATTTTGATGTGGTGCTTAAATAGAAAATCAATCTAACTTCTATTTATGTTCTGTATAGTATGTTTCTTTCTACATGACAGAGTTACTATGTAAGATTGTCCTTTGTTGAACTATGATGCTATTAGGCATATTATTAGGTAACAGGTAATTTATGTTAATTCTAAAAATGCATTTGCTATTGTAAATGATGTCTTAACAAATTAGCCGCACATGATTAAAATAAGTATAGCCACAATCAAAGGATGTCATGCTAGGAAAGTAAATTACACCAAAATACTTTAAAATACTTCAAATTAGCAACCAATACATCAACCCTGATCCCCATGTCTCAGGAAGTATATGATATACCACATATCAATGCAATATTGACAGTCCCTAGCTAAAATTAATGGCTTAAAATTAGCCTATTTCTTTAAAAATTACTTTAATGCTAATTATTACTTTATATAGATATTAATATCAGCTTTCATGAAAGTATAATTTTGCAAGTAATACCAATAAATGAGGTATGTTTCATAATGGACTCCATTCTGGTTAGTATGAACACAGTAACATTTTGGGTGTTTCTTCCTCTTTCTATGTGAACTTGAGAATGAAAATTAATTTCTGACGCATCCAGCTGATGTAATTGAGAATGGTCAAAATTTACTTATTAAAATTTATCAACAGTAAAGTCTAAATGTCTTTTTTTTACAAAAAGGGTTATATTAAAGGTAACAATATATTCTGTTAAACATATTAGGTGTGGAAATACATTTTCTCTTATTTGTATATATGAGAAATCATATTGAGATATCAAAAATATGCTTTTTTTCAGTTGTCAGTTTAGCAGAATGAAAACAGTTGAAAAAATATTCAGAGTGATGGGAAAGAGCAAATTCATAGATAATATATGGGGTTTAATAAGTGTGTCTCTTTTATCTCTAACAGATAAGCAATATGTACCACTATATTTTAATATACATTCAGAGATTGTAAATAGGACATCAAAATATGTTGTAAATTCTAAAATTATACATAATTTAAAAAATTAAAACCCTGTAAATGAGAAAAAGACACTCAAATAAAAATGGCAAGGTTTATCAGAGAACATTTGGACTTTGCCCAAGCTTTATCTACATAGCATATGGTAATTAAAGTAGCAGACTGGTAGAACTAACCTTCTTGGGTGTTTAACAGCCTTCCTTTGAGGCCTATACTAATTTGGTCAAGGGGACATAAAGGACAGTTTTTGTCCTTGCTCTCCTAGGTTGACTAAGTTTCAGGGGACTATGAGCATCTCTCAAAATGTCCTGTAATTGTGGTGAGTCACCTGTCTTCTTGATCAAGGAGGCCATGGAGACCCCACCAGATGGCCTGAACCAGTGACCAGTCTACAAAGAGGAGGGTCAACATAGAGGAAACATTTCCTCCATGCCTCCAAGCGAAGCCAGCCACTGTTGAGCAGGATCTTTGAATTATCTTCACGTAGATGGAACTGGTAAAAGAAAGGAGCCAGGGGCTCCTCCCAAGCCCATGTGATCCCTGAGGAACAACCTTAAGAGTAAACAACCTTAAGAGTAAAAATAAATAGGTTTATTTGGGCCAACTGTATGGCCTTAAATACTCAAAAGTAAAGTATAACTAATGATTAAATGGATCAATAGAATTCTTTAAGAGTCCATGTGTATAGCTAAAGGCTACATAACAAGAAACAATGCCAGACAGGAGATACTTTCTTTTGAGTTGTAGGCCAGGGTGGCCCAAGAGACTCCCAGACAGTAACCCAGTATAGAACTGGAAAAAAGAACAGCAGACACCAATCTTATCTAAAGGAATATGGGAAGCTGATTGCTGCTAGACGAGGAAGAGCTGATCTTCCTAAAACAAGGAACTCTAGATAGGTTGACTAGATTCAGCAGATGGACAAGCACTGGGGAATGGCTGGGGGCACCAACAACACAGTGGACAGTAACAGGGATTACAGAGCATATGGGCTCCAGTGGGGGGCGGGCTATGGGAGGGTGTCATTTGGGATGTGGCTATATAGATGAATAAGATTGTTTGGGATGTTCTTGTGTGATGTATGAAATACACACCAAAAAATCAACAAACAAAAAGAAAGCTATATTTGAGGAAAAAGCATAAAAATTTTCTTCATGTTAATTAGTAGAGGTGAAAAACTTTACCATTGAAATCTACCTAATGATTTTACATCCATGTTCAGATGCAAAGGATCTCAGAAAGTACTGACTGTGACTAGTAATAATCAGATACATAGAGATTAGAGATACATGTGCAAACATCTAAGTGTTAGTAGCATTAAAAATATGTTTTTCTGTATGGGATTTTTCTGTATGAAACTGTGTATTTTAATAATGAAATGGAGATCTTTTTTAAAGGTTAAAACTTCATTTAATTTTATGTCTTATAGGGTTATACTTATTACAATATTGTATAACTGTATTAATTCAATTGTAAACCTAAAATTTTACAGCCAAAAAGGGGCAGTTTTACTAAACAATCAATGGAAGGAAAAAACGTTTTTTGAGTAGAAATCACCATTACTAGTACATAAACAGGTGTCCAGAAAAACCAAAATGTAGCTTCATTTGTAGTTTCAAATCCATCAGATTTGAAACACTGAAAATAAAATAATTCGAATGCTGTGCCTGTTGGCTATAGGACACTAACCAATAGGAAATCTGATGTACTACCAGAGAATCTAAAGATGGTTATATGCTAAAACACACCAAATTCTGCCATGTAAGTAAACACCTAGTAGAAACTGTAAGCATACTGAACAAAAATATGTAGAAGCTGATTCTTTGAAAGGTCTTGGAAAGGTCAAAATTGGAAGAAGCATAGACTAGAAACACCAATAGGGAATAAAATTTTCACTATTTTCTTACGCTAGAATACTCACAGGAATGTGATTAATGTAACTGACTGCCATCCATCATAACCTTGCTAAACTTTTGAATGAAAAAAGTGTATTATTGATGTCTCCGTATGATATTTTTATATGCATGAGTATGACAGAACATATTAGCAGACCTAGTATGTTTAGCAGCATATAAGATTACCTTTACCATCAATACATGGTCTTAGAATCCCAAGTATCTTAGGATCATGTGGAAAGAGTATGGACAAAAAATATATGTGCATGATCACAATACCAACATCATTTGCTGTGGTGATAAACTATTAAAAATAGTACCTGGAACTGACAAACACAAAATTCAGAGCTGTTAATTACTCTACTGAAAGAAAATAAGAGCAATTGGGTTACTGGGAGAGATGAAACTGAATCAGGTTGAGATTTAATGCTATACATTTTTCATTTCAAATATATATTTTTAATTTTTATTGAGATTTGTATATTTCATACAACAGTTCTTAAGCAAATTTAGACCCCTCCCCATCCATGCTTTCACAAACACCTCCCCCCACCTGACTGATAATACTTAGCACTTCAAATATTTTTGATACTCAATTATAACCGAATGGGTAGCTACTGTCATACACATCATGCAGATCATGCAGAGAAATAAAGCTGAAAATGCATAAAATTTCCGCTTTGTTTTTGTCACAACCACACATAAATAAATTATTTGTATCCCTTGAATACTTCAGTTATTTGTTTGTGTACATTAAATGGATAAAAAGCAAGAACTGGTTATTCTATCAAGTTTATGAGAGCACAAGTGAAGATAGAGTAAAATCTCATTCATTCCTTTGTTTCACAACAAGCATATGATGCATAAATTTGTGATTTTTTCTTATTGTACAAAAGCTTTCAAAATATCTCTTTATATCCCTCAATATTTAAAGTATATATTACTATTTTTCATTATCTCTCATCATTCTCAGTAGATAGTGTTAGGAGTGCTTCATGTTTAATGAAAACATTGATGTATACATATTTTTAAATATTAGCTATCAGTTTTTATAATAGCTTTCGTTATATTTATTTAAGAGTGCCAGAGCCAAGACTGTTTCATGGACATAAGGAGATGGAGGCTTTCAGGCCACTGGAGGCTTACTTATGTGTGCTTGCGGCAGCAGTGGCATCAAACCCGGGACCCATGTCAGCTCAATTAAACAAGGGCCCAAAGGGGAGGTGAGAAATATGTGGTGGGCCCGCACTACATTCAGAACTATTTAAAATTGATTGCTTCTGGGTGAGGGACTGTATGACTTACATACGACCACTAGATGGGCTTACTAGACTGCAGTGGACACATTTACACTAAAGGACACTTGGGTACAAACACCTGAATGAATAGGACTCAGCATGTATGGCAGAGTGTATACGGTTCAGTGGGGTATACGGGGAGGCATGGATGGGGGAGGGGGTCTGGTTTTGAGTGAAAAATGAATGAAATTTTAAAAGCTCAGTGAAAATAAATAAAAAATTCTTTGACATATTAAAAAAAAGTGCCAAGTCTTTTGCAGTGACCCCTGATACAGGTGTCCTATTCAGGGACACACACTCTACAGGCTCTTGTTCACTGCATTTTGACCAGTTGTGGGTTTTTGTGTTAATCACAATCTGTTGCATAAAGGAACTTCTCTGGTGAGAATTGAGAGATGCATTAATCTATGGGTATAACAAAAAGCTACTAAGAGTCAGTTTAATATGATAACTATTTGGTAGAGCACTAGTGTTATGTTTTCCCATATGTCCTGTAATCTGTCTAATCTCAGATTTCTAAGTCTGATATAATTGTCAGTTATGGACTCTGTCCTATGAAGTGGACCTTAAACCCAATTAGTGAGTGGTTGGTCACTCCCATAACATTCTTGTCACTATTGTACCACTACGCATATCTTGCCTGGCATAGGATTATTTTTGTAGTTCACAAGATTCACAGTTGGGTAAGGTTTATTATTAATTTTTTCTACCAGTAGCATGCATAGCTCCTTAAAAGGAATTACCCTATAACAGGGGGACATTGTCCTTTCTAGACATCATAGACTAATAAAAATTATCTCACTGCCAGGAATAGGCACCCTCTCTAGAAGCTGTTGATCAAGGGCCATATGGACATTCAAACAATACCTTCCATTCCCCCTGATTCTGTTAGATTTTTCATTATCAGTAAAAGTTGGAGAATATATAACTATTGTGTGCCATTTTAAAATCTGATACTTCTTTTATCGAAAGGCATTATGCTGTTAATATAAAGCAGTGAAATGTTAAAGTCTTCTTAGTTAAATTCTGCCAGTGTCATCATTGTGTAAAATTACTTTCAATCATCATTATAAAGATAAGCACACAAATCAAATCAAATGAATTAGTTCTATTTATGAATTTTGAAAATGATTTTTCAATGTAGTAAAATTAAATCCTACAAAAGTAACTGGATAATGCCAGTCACTTTGATTTTTGTTAGATTTTATCTAGAAGACAAAGCTTTACTTACCATGGAGTCTTCTATTTTCCTGATTGCAATCTCATTTCACTTGGCCTTGATAAGACATGTTTTCAGTGACCTCCAGCTTGTTAAATATTCAGCAGAAAGTTTATGGACTTCCCCATAACTTTGATTAAAACCCCTTTGGGAAACTAAGTGCTGAAACAAGAACTTTACTTGAAAAGCAACTGGAGTGTACCATGCTGATTTCTGTTTCATGAATCGTACTTATAATCAGCAGTCACTGACAAAAAGATGATAGCAGAGGTAAAATACGGTAAAACGATCTTTCTGTTCTTGACTTACTGTAGCAGCAGAATAATGAGGTATTTACAACTTGAATTGATTTCCAGAAAAGATTTATTTTTGAGCTCATGGGAGAAATGCATGACGTAACTTACAAATTCACATTCTACAATATAAATGCTAACATGTATCCCCCCATAGACTCATAAACAGATGCTCCATACACACAGCAACAAGTTATGGGATAACTCACATTATTTCAAACAAAAATTAACTTGGAGTTTTACATATTTTTAATATCTAGATAGAAATTCACAATAATATGAGCACATATAAATTACAGGAAAATTTTAGTTTAAGAAGCTTCATTATCTCAAGCCAGACTGCAATCTAGCTAAATGTCTTATTGAGTCTTCTTAATGTTACATAGGATAAAGATGAGAGAGAGAGAAATGAGCATGGTAGTTCATGGCTCTAATGCCAGAAGTCAGGAGACAGAAGCACAGGATCTTCAAAGCCAGCCATTTCTTCATAGCAAATTCCAGGCAAGCCAGGGATACTTATTGAAACCCAGTTTCAACAAACAAACAGAAACAAGATTGTTGTACCTTCCAAGTGATTTATTTTTATTTTTAATTGAATTTTTGTGTATTTTATGCAGAACATCTTAACCAATCTTAATCACCTTTATGCCCCTTTCCCCACTCCCATAGGACACAACTGGAGTTCATACATTCTGTCATTTGTGTTAAGGCCTATTGTGTCAAATTAGTGTTCCCAGACATTCCTTAGTGTAAGTTCATCTACTGAGGTCTAGCCAGCCTATCTGGAGTCCGTCACTTTAGGAAGATCAGTTCTTCATGACCAAGTAGCTTATTTTTAAGATTTGCTCAATGTATTTCTTTGTTTTAAGTAAATCAAGATGTACTATTGTAAACTACTTGGATTTAAGTGCATTTTTCAGTTTTTTTAGAGTATTTTTTCACTCAATATATTTGAAACTATTTTATTAGGTATATAAAATAAGGAAGTAAAATTATTCTTCATCACTAGATCATTTGGTTGGGATATGTAAACTATAATCTCAGAAGGAAATTTGGTTCTCAAATCACATGTAAAATACGGAAGGCAGGAATTGGATATAGTTATACTAAGTGAAGTTACACAGTCTCAGAGGAAAAAAAAAAGATGTATGATCTCCTTCAGTTGAGAATCCTAGCACCAAATCCTTATATGTGAGTATATATCTGGCTATAACTGCAGATACCAGAAAAATGGAAAGGAATTCAGGAGGTAAAGGGAAGGAGCTTGATAGAGAAGAACAGTAGGAGACAGGTATTACCAAGGGGGAAATGGGTAAATTGGGGGTATGTAAATGGGAGGGGTAGAGAGATGGTTATACAAGGGAATATGGGGGTAAAGGGGAAGAAAAAGTTCATGGTTCATGAGAGGGGAGGCCATAGGAAGCAGGTATTATCAAGGGTGAAATGCAGAAAATGTGTACTTTACTCAGGGATGGTCAGACAGAGAGAGGGGAGAGATAAATAAGGCTTAGCTGTTATGAAAAACCAGAGGGAGGGATTGCAGAGATGGTTCAGTGGTTAGGAGCAATTGTTGATCTTGCAGAGGACCATGGTTCGATTTCTAGCACCCACATGGTAGCTAACCACCATCTGTAACTCGAATTCCACAGAAATTGGATGTTCTGCTCTGACCTCCTCTGTCATTGCATGACGCTGGTGCACTTACACATATCGAGGCAACACACTCATACACATAAAATAAAAATATAAATTAAAAAAGAAAACTCAGAGTGAAACATATTAGTTCAAAAACCTACTGAAAATTACTCATACAATATCTCTACGTGAGTCCACACCTGTAGCTGAAGGACACATAACAAGAAACAATGCCAGACAAGAGAAAACTCCCTTAGAGTTATTGGTCAGGGTACTGCAAGAGAGTCTCAAAATTACACAAGCTATTGCCACAGTCCTTCGTTGCCTCCCAGAACTTGAAGGTAAGTCCCTACTGCTGAAAAAAAGTACATACTTTGGACATAGGACTCGGAGCAATGGAGCCAGAGCTGACCTGGAAGCCACCTCTCTGAAGGCTAGCTTTCATAGTTTTGGAGAACACTATGCAAACTGTTAAGGAAGAACATCAATCGATGGTCCAATCTAAGCTTTAAGGCCTAATAACTACAACAATGACTGGCACAGCAAGCTATATTGGGGCAGTAGTGGTATTTTATCTCTGGGGAAATTAACAACTACCTAATTGAGTTTGAAGCCCACTCAAACTCATGTGTGGTACTGTAAACATAGCCAAATACACATGGCTAGAGAGGTCATAGATCTTAGAGAAAACACTAAGGATTCACATCACTAGACAAATGTAATTTCTTAATATATGCTAAATATGAATTATTATATTTGCAGACAAATACTCCAGTCACCTCTCATCAAGGAAGCTTCTGTTGCAACAGATGGCAACTATTACAAAGTTCCACAACTGGTCACAACAGAGATAGAGATAGTCTGTGAAATGCCCAATCCTAGGCGACACATCTAAAATGGAACCTCTTACACCTAAGGTTCACGGAACAGAGTAGAACTAGGGGTAGAGACAATACCATTTCATCTCTCAACTCTCATCAATGAAGCTCCCTCATGTAACAGAATTGCATGAACACAAAAGGACACAGAACCAAAACATATAGAATAAAAAACAAAAAGTGTACCATTCACGGAGTGTGGGTCTTTGGACAGGTTTTCTATATCAAAATCCAACCACCCAGGACTCAGGAACCATTGCAGAAGAGGGGGCAGAAAGACTGTAAGAGCCAGGGGAGGAGGTGCATGACTATACAAAAATGGAGTCTTACATAGAACTGCGTTAAGGGGCAGCAGGCCCCAACCTTAGTGGAAGAACTGTTGGCAGCTGTTTACTACTGGGTAAGGATGAGCAGATCTTCCAAAAGGGAGGGATTCCAGATAGGTCACTAGACCTCAATGGATGAACTTGTGCTGAGGGATGTTTGAGGACACTAACTTGACTTGATTGGCCTTAATATCAATGAAAGAATGCACAAAATCCAGTGGAGGGCAGTATGGGAGGCTGTCAATTGGGAAGGATGTTTAAAGATGATTAAGGTGTTCTGTATAAAATACACGTAAATTCAACAAAAAATATTCAAAAAGCAATATAGCTTGAACTACTTAAACTATTTTTAAATCTGATTTTTTGTCAGATTTGCATTAGTTTAAGAATAACCTCTGAATATGAATACAAAATACCTTGTATGAAATTCTTGAAACAATAAAAAAGTAAATTTAGAAAGAAGCAGGTGAATTTATGAAAATATTTTTGTTGGTGTTGTTATAGTGTTTTGTTTTCCAAGATGATAATGTAGTACCTCAATACATCATGATGAAAATAAATTTGCCAATGGCTTAGAAAAAAAATAAGTGAATAAGCTTCCTATCCAAGCTATTATGCCTTGCATCATTTATTAAACAGTATTATAAAGTCAGGTTTCTAATACAAATTTGACAGTAATTGAGTTATTTATCCTTCCTTCCTTCCCTCCTTTTCTTTTCTTTTCTTCTTTCTTTCTCTTTCTTTCTTTCTTTCTTTCTTTCTTTCTTTCTTTCTTTCTTTCTTTCTTTCTTTCTTTCTTTCTTTCTTTCTTTCTTTCTTTCTGCTTGCTTGTCTGCTTGATTCCTTGCTTGCTAAGGATTGAACACAGGGCCGTCTGCAAACTAGGTAAATACTTTACAAGTGAGTTACAGTCACAGCTCTGACAGTAATTACCAGCTGAGTTAAGAATTACTGAAGAGGCACAAGAGGGTGGATCCACATCCAAGAGCATTTGGAGAGAGAAATTAGACTTGATAGGTTTTGAAAACCTAATAATAAAGTAAATGAAGTCTGGGGGAGAGTAGTAGGGTGTGGATGAAGATGCAAGAAGGAATCCAAATAAGATAAAAATAGATTGCATGAAATTCTCAAAGAATAAATATTTTTTTTAAATAAGCAGAGAAGGACATGTGGGTACAAATGCTTGATTGGAAAAAACTTAACATGTATGGCAGAATACATGAGGTCTGGTGGGGCTTTGGGGGATACGAATGGAGGAGGGGGTCTAATTTTGATTAAGAGCTGTTGTATGAAAGGTATAAAAGCTCAATAATTTTTCTTAAAATAAAAAATTAGGTAAAAGAAAATTAAAATTGCTTGTAATAGGATTCAAAGCATTATTTCATTTTTCAAGTATATGACATACTACTCAATGATCATCCATTTAAATTATGTTGGCATCAGAAAAAAGCTCTATTGTCAGAAAAATCATGAGCATGGTATTACCAAATAACTGAATTATTTAGGAACAGCAATAGTCTAAAATTTTTTTCAGAGTGTGGAAATATTAGAAGTTTATATATAAAAATTAAATTTCTATTAGTTTTTTTCTGTGTATAAGTGTATTGCCTGCATGTATGTAAGTGCATCTGCATCATGCAATGCTTGCAGAGGACAGAAGAGAGTGTGAAATTCCCCTGGAACTGGAGTTATGGATGGTTCTCAGCCATAATGTGGGTACTGGGAATCAAATCTGGGTCCTCTGGAAGAGCCAAGGATTGAACACAGGGCCTTGCATAAACTAGGTAAGTATTTGACTACTGAGTTACAGTCACAGCTGTCAGTAATTATCAACTGAGTTAAGAATTATTGAAGAGGCAAAAGAGGATGTATCCACACACTAGACCATTTGGAGACAGAAATCACTGAGCCATCTTTCCTGTCTCCCAAATTAAAATTTTTATATATTAAAAAAAATTAAATTCTTCCATTATACGACAGTCACTAGCATTTCTAGACAACATTTTAGTATTTATGCATGGCAAATGAACTAATGTGCATTAAAGTTCCAAGATATTTAGGATATAAATTATGAAATGTCTATCCAGAATGTTATATAACAGTATTCTCAATAATTTGGAGGCTGAGTCAGGAAGTTTATAAATTCTAAGCCAGACTGGAGTACATAGTGCGTTTGATGTCAGCCAAAGTGACAAAGTGAGACTATCTCTTAAATTTTGAATTTAATTTTTTTATGGGAAAATGAAAATGAAATGGTTTAACTAAAACAATGGCAAAAAGAATAATTTCTGTATTAATTTTTGTATGGTAGGCATTGGGAGTACCAGAAATTTTGTTTTAACATGATAACAAATTTACTATATTAATATCTTGAAAAAAAACTTTGAGTTTAGGGGAATCTATTGTAGTTATGTAATGCAAGTCTTTAATGAAATATTTTATTGGATTTTCATGAACTTTCCTTAAGGATCATTACAGAAACACCCCAAATACACAGAATTATTGAAAAAGAAAAGTGCTTGTATTTGTGTGGTATAAATAGCATCCTAATTGCTCCCAATGAGATGCTATGTTGAGAAGAGCATATTCATTACTTTTACCTACACTATATCCTCTAAAATACAATCATTAAACATTATT
>NW_008355363.1:2993882-3010205 GCF_000622305.1 Nannospalax galili | reverse complement strand
GAAGTGGGAGATAAGGCTTGTTGTCATCAGCCCATGAAAAGCATAAGCCCTCAGTGGTTTTATGGGTTTTTTAAATTTACATTTGACTAGGAAGCACTTTCTCCAACAAATTAAAAAAACTTTTCTGAATATTGACAGATATTCACCCACAGTTCTACATTTATATTACTACCTACAGAATAAAAATGCAATAGAATCAGCTGACAATACAATGTTAATTAATGGAATTGTATTTGTTTAAGAAGCAGTTTTCAAACTTCAGGTAATTATGGAAAATTCTTAGGAACTTAGAATTACATGAGCATAATATCCAAACAGCCACAAAATTATCAGTGCCCATTGAACAGGGTTTCATAACATGCTTCATGAAATAACTCTACACTGCACACAGTTAATACATGCTATTTACATGTTTAACATTTCACCAACAACTCCATTCTTGAAGCAAGATCAGATTGTATTCCCAGCTGTTAAATGAATAGTTCATGGAAATAATATCAATTTATAATTCAAACTACCTTTCAGTATATTGAATTGAAATATGGCAATTTCCCTTAAATAATGCATTTTGCTTTAGTCACCTCGTGTTTTATCAGAGTGTGCTATGTTATATTCTCTCTCCAAACTAATGAATGACAGATTCAGTATCTTATCTATGAATTATTCACACTGGGTCAATATGTATTGTATAGTAGATTGCTTTAATGGTCATTTAAAGATATTTTTCTTGAATATTTGTGATTTTCATAATTTGGTGACATTTAGATTCATTTCCCTCCCTCACCACTACCCCTACTACCCCCACCTCATTTAACGAAATTTCATATATATATGAAATATATGTATATATCCTATAGAGTATGATTTGTATCCCCTAATATCCTTCAATGTGAACAGATCCACTTGGCCCACCAAAAGTCCCAAGCCTGTAAGACACTATCTTTCCTGCTCCCAGCAGTAATCATTTGCCGGAGTTCCTTAGGTTGTGTTTGGATTTCTTACACACTTCTCCATAACTATCCTGGGATTTTTCTTTGATTTGAACTTTCAAAGAACTTGTGCATGCCACCACCATTGCTGTGAGCTTATATGAATAACTGATCAGCTCTCTGGAAGGTTTTGTTTCCTTGTGGTCCCCCACCCCCTCTGGTTCTTCCAATCTTTCTGCTTCCTCTTCTGCAGTGGTTCCTGAACCTTGGGAGTCAAAGGTTTGAAATAGCTGTTCCAGTCAGGAATAAATATTCTCTTCAGCCTCTTGTTATCTGCACAATGGGTAGGTGTGACGTGTGGGTTTCTATGTTAATAATCATCTGCTACATACGGAAACTTCTTTGGTGAGGGTTAAGTTATGTATTCATCCTAAGTGTAGAGGTTGCATTGAAGATATGTAACTTAGGGTTAAGCATCTCACAGTCTCACAGACACATATCTGTGTTTGATCAGTTCTGGAATTCTGTAATAGACTCCCTCTGTTGCAAAAGAACCTTCTTTGATGAGCGGTGGAAGATATACTTTTTTTGCAAACATGAGGGTGCACATTTAGAATAAAATAAGAAATTATGTTGGTCTAGGGGTGTTGCAAATGTAGGTTTTTCTCAGTGATCTACAACCTCTCTAGCTATGTGTATTTAGCTATGTTTACAGTACTGCACATAAGTTCCCTTTCCCTGTGCTGGCCATAATTACAATTAGCCAGATGTTGATTATCACAAGATAAAAGAGCCACAAGTGAACTATTAGCCATAATTTGCTGTATCAATTGTTGTTTTTTTCGTAAGTCTTCACAGCTGGGAAGGACTGTGGATTGGTTTTCTCTCTTGGCAGCTTGTATAGTATCCTCTGTTACCATAATGCTTTCAATCCTTTAAATATGTACTTTATACTCTCTGGCATTTTCAAATTTAATATTATGCTTATTTGTCTATCAGAATTTAAGATGGTGAGATTTGAAATAGTCTGTGTCTCTCAATTTCATCTAAAAGTTACTGTATTTTAAATCCTATTTACCACTTTTTTTGCTTCAATATAAAAATTACCTTCAATATTTTGGCATTAATAAGAAGTATTATTTATAGCTGCTGTTTTACAAATTAATATACTATCACAGATAAAAACTAGATAATATTGAAGTTGTCATTTAAGTTAATATAATTTTATATATTGGAAAACTAAAAAAAAAATGTAGAATTAGTCCATTCCTATGAGTTAAAGATAATGCTTAACTTTTCCAAAGTCACATAGAATTATTGATTGAATATTAACTATTTCTCAGGTTTCTTCATCCATAATTATGTTTTATTCCACTAAATATCCAGTACGAAGTAGATGTTATTATGGTAACATGAATCTTTGCTCCAAAGGAAATAATACTACAACTGTAAAAGAACATTAGAACAAATTGAGTATCCATGTATGAGCCATTTACTTTTCCACACAAATGAATATTTCCTTTAAAAACTACTTCTTTATTTTCTTAAAGATCCAGGTTTAAGAAAGAGGAAAAATCATTTGAATGACTCGTTATCATTTGACCTATAGTAATTTATTGGGATCTTAAATCATTGCTCTAAGAATTTTCGGGCCTGTCAAGCTCTGTCTTTATTAGATAATTACTCCTTATAAATCAGCACAGGCTGCAGACTGAATGGGTATTTGGTGTTTAGGCACTTCAAATGCAGAGAAGAACAGTTCTTTTTTCTTTCTTTCCTTTACTACCTTGATAATGAGATGCTTCAAAGGAAACAGTTTTCAGTGGTTAAAATATATTTTTTCCTTATCTGTAAAATGGTTTTAGGAAAACAAGGACATTTTGTCAAGGCGTTACTAAGGCATCTTAAATCTTACAATAATTTTTTGCCTATTTTTATTTAATTTTTGTGTATTTCATACAGAACTTATTAATCATTTTTATACCCCCTTCCCCATGGGCACCTTCCCATACCCCTCCCACTGAATTGTCATTTATGTTAAGTCCTATCAAGTCAAGTTAGTATCCCCAGACTTCCCTCAGTGCAAATTCATCCACCATCTAGAATCACTCCCTTAAAGAAGATCAGCTCTTCCTTAAACAGCAGTAATGAGCTACGCAACAGTTCCTTGGCTAAGATTGGGCCCTGCTGCCAATTTCCACAGTTCTATGCTGGGTTTTTGTCTGCTTGATTTTGTATGGGTTTTGTGCATGCACACACGATTGCTGTAGGTTATATGAGAAGGGTCCCAGAACCCTGTAGGAATCCATTTCCACACGGTCATGCACCTCCTCCCTTGGCTCTTACAATATTTCTGCCCCCTCTTCTGCAATGGTCTCTGAGCCCTAGATGGGTGGAGTTTAATATAGGAGTCCTGTCTGAGGATCCACACTCTGTAGACTCTCATTTTGTATGTTTTGTTCATTTGTGTGCCTTTTGTTCATTTCCCTCTGTTGTAATTCTTGATCTTACATAACACAGCCATTAAAGAAAATTATAGAGATATACTAAAAATTTACTGCAAAGTGTTCTTGTGATAGAACAAAGAGAGAAACTAGATTGGGTTACTATAACTTAAAAATAAGAAGGAAAATATTAAACTGGGCACATTAGTGCATGCCTGTATTCCAAGCACTCTAGAGAGTGCAAAGAGAAGACTGTGAATTCAAAAACAAGCCTTGCCTATATACTGAGACATGTTCTCAAAATAAAAAAGAATCATATTCTTAAAGATACTTTCTCTCTATGAAAACTTAAAGGAGTTATAAAAGTGCTAAATGCACTTATTATTCATTTCTGCAAAGAGTAAATCAGTTTGCTTTATCTTCAATATATTCATTTCCCACCTAGAAGATTTTCACTTATGTAGTGTGAAGGTAAGCCTGATTTACAAATTAACAATAACACATGATGAATCAATCCCTTTTCACACAGCAATCTATTCACTTATAAAAAGCCCATACATTTAAATAATATTTTATTTTAAATATGTAATTGCAGTTACTGTTGCTGTGATTAAGGTCAATTGTTTTTTCTGTAAAATATTCAGTTATTAATCTTAATATCCCAACTTAATTTGAAATAAATAAAATTGCACATTTTGAACTTTATGAAGTTTTCATTAAAACTAGTCACAGTGTAGAACAGAATGAGCTACTGTTGATTCCTGTCATGAGATACCCAGAGCCATATACTGTGAAAGACGAAAACACATCTGTGTGCAATTTCCCTAAGCATCTACATTCAGAAAACATCATGCATACTAAAAACAAAACTTCCCTTCATTGTTTCCCCATGGACTAGAGGCACAAAGCCTCCTAAAAGATACTATCAATTGGAGGGCACAAACAAAATGAATGATGATTACACAAAAGATGAAAGAACAAATAATCAGTCAATATTTCTTCACTCTTTCCAACTATACTAGGATATATTAGTAAGCAATGAGATAAAGAAAGAAATAAAACTCACACATAATCAGCAGTTATGCAATTAAATTTTCTATAATAGAATGCATCCACTTTGAATTGCTTAGTAAATATGCTTCCTCAAACTATTAGGACTTTAACAACAGGACATTTCTTTTTATTACTCAATAGTCATACAAAAAAGCAGTCTTTTCTGGATACATGCACAAGTATTCAAATAAAACAGTCCGACAGAACACTTTCAATAGAAAATTTATGTCTCCTTTCATGTGACTTCTGTTGCTTTCTTGGGTCTTTTTGTGAAAGTCACTTATTCCATTTTGATAACTTGTTATCAGAAATCAGGGCATCAACACTAACAATGATGCAGAAGGGTTTTTAATCAGGTTGTCTGAGATTGACATGTTCATGATTACACATGCATAGAAGGTATTTGCTTACTCAATTAGTCATCAGTGCAGATAGTACTTTGCTAATGTGCTATCTGCCCTGTTCCCTATATTAGTTTTCTGAAAATGAAATTTTGTTATTACACTTGGTCAGCAGGAATAAAAATGGTCTTTATTTTCTTAGTGAACATAAATGATATGTAATTGGAATATCTGGCTTTTCAGAACCATCAGAAACACTAAGATATGTGACTATATATGTGTTTGTGAGCACACATATATGTGTAGGGATACTACAGGCAGAAAGGGGAGAAAGTTATCTTTACTGAAGTAGGCAATGAATATGCACTAACTCCTGGATGTGCTTTTGTAATGGTATCTTTTAATTTTATTTTTACGTGTATGAGAGTAGGGCCTGCATGTGTGTAAGTGCACCCCTGTCATGCAATGTCAGCAGAGGTCAGAAGAGGGCATTGGGCATCAGATCCCCTAGAACTGGAGTTACGGACACTTGTTAGCCAACATGTTATATGCTGGGCTTATGTGGTGAGCTATTTCTCCAGTCCCTTGTAATGCTATCTTATCACTTAATGTATGACATATCCTTAGGTATGTATCATATAAACTTCGGAATGATAAAATTTAATCTATCCTCAAATATAAAATTATATATTTTATAATTTTTTAACATATCATCATGAGATATGTACATTCCCTAATTCATCACACCCACTACTTTTAATTTTTTCATTCATTGAACACACTGGTAAGAACCTTGCTCCTAAAGTGTGGTCTCTAGGCAAGAACATCAATTACCTGGAGTTGTTAAAAATCCATAATCTTGAGTTCCCACATTTACTACTGAGTTTTTACTTTTAATAAGCTATCTAAATGCTTTATACTAATGTAATATCAAAAAAAACTGTAAGGAAATTTATTTATCAAAATATATTTTACGTTATATAATGCATGTGTACATCAGATACATAGTTGTATGTGTATTCATTTAGCATAACAACACTTGGAATTAGTTACTGTTAGCATTACCATTTTAAGAACAACAACAAAAAATCCCTGAGGCATAGGAAAACCGAATATCATATCAGATGTCAAACCATTAGTAAAAACACAGAGGAGACTTTATCCAGGCAATCTCACTCTACTTCTTTCGGAATGCTTTTCTTCAAAACAAATTATTGAAGTATACATATTATGACAGCAGTAGGTTCTTTCTTGTTGATACAAAACTAAGGCAGGAATAGGGAATGTGAAACATTTGCACCTCCTACATCATAAAGTATTTTTAAAACTTTTATTGTTGCTAAAATTTTATAATTTCAGAAAACAATATTTCTGGGACTGGGCAAAGTCGAATCCTCGGACTCTTAGCAACAAAGTCTCATAAAGACTATTTGAACTTGCTGTAGCACTTTTGTCTTTGTTCAAAGAAAATATCACTAAGGCAGCTCTGAAAATTACAGTTTAGGGTGTGTGATTAATTTCACCTAAACAGTGGTCTTTCAATGTTTACCCAAGAGCAGTTACTCTTACCCTGTAGTGAATGAAAATGTATATACAGATTCACTTGATTATGTTTGGTATTATGAGATCTTTCTAGATGAAACGTTTTGTATTTTGCCACAGTTCACATCCTTTGAAACACAGAGGGGTATTTCAAAGAGTTACATGTGTATTGAATTGAGCTTAGTGTGTTAAGATCTTTCCCCCATGATATTTGGATTTCAGATATTATATTTTATGCACTAAGTTATTCAGTAAAACTGCAATGGGAAAGGTAGGCTTAATAGTTTAATACAATGCCACTTTAAATTATAATTTCAATATTTGAATTTAATTCTGCTTCAGTCCTGAAACTCCAATTTTCTACTTGAATAATAACAGATAGTTTGTGACATTTTCCAATATTTTCTTTTCTTGTGTCCAACTGAACTCATTAACAGCACTGAGAGAGGGACAAACATTAGAAAGCATTAATAGTAGTACAGTATTCACAATATTTCCCATTACTCAAGTAGATTTTAGAGAACATTGTCTGAAAGAAGAAAAAAATACAATCAGCTAAATAAAGTCATGATGATTGGTCTAACAACTAAGTGTATCATATTTCATAAATATGTATAATACATTTTGCATCGTTATAGTATGAATCGGCAAATAATACATGAATTCCTTGTTAATATTTAATTTATCAAATCATTTCATCACTAGAAAGAAAATAATATTTATAAAGAATATGAATCCATATGTTTTTACCCTTTCTTAAAGAATTTAGACAACATGTGCATGCTTCTGTAATATCAGCTACTTCAAATCCATACCAACAGGGGACAGATATTTTTCAAAGAGACATCATGGGTCCTCTTTAAAGGAATTATCAATTCAGACAAAATTAAACAGTACAATTTTAGATTGTGCTACATGCATACCTCTAAGAAAATCTGAGTCAAATCCCATATCTGGAATCCTACACCATTACAACAATATTCTAGTTAGCCAGTGACCCCTGCAATGTACTACAACATTGGGAGAGGTAATGCGTATTAGATAAACCAAAAAAGGGTAAAATTTTAAAAGATTAATAAAACTTAACCTTTTTATATGCTTAGTTAATTTTGTAATGTAAAATATTATTTTCACTAACATAAACTCTTTTTAAGTACTTGCATTTCAGCATGGCATTGTTAATACAAAACATCTTCTGGGATATCATCAATTAATATAAAGGTCAACAAATTTTATATGTAAGGCAGACTTCTCCCTATAAATTTTATACAGCCTGGACCGAGATTATCTCCCTTTTCTTTCTTCCTTTCATTGCTATTTGTAAGAATTGTCCATAAAAGACTATTACAATAACATTTACTCCAAACATTCTGACTAGAAAGCCCACTATCAACTCAGTCCCTTTGAACCTATCAAAATCAGTTAACTGCTAACTGTTACTTCACCATTTAATACAATATGGAGACAGAATAGATTCTATCACCCAAGATTTTCAGAACAGAGGAAGAGTTAATTTTACAGCCGAATGAGTAATGGGTATATTTATATGTTCATTTTGAGTTTTTCCTCCTTGGGATTATTTTCTCTCTTCCTTTTTTGAATTTTCAATTGAGACAAAAGTTATATTTTAATTATTTGTAATTTCATGATGCTGTGTAAGCAGCACATCACACACACACACACACACACACACACACACACACACACATTATTGTAGGTACAATAGTGAGGATTAGGTACCTTTTCTGACATAACGATTATCATTCAGCATGTATTCTGTTCTCTAAACCTTTCCTTGATTATCTCTAATGCTACTGACAGAAATCAGCAACCTATATTGTTCACGATGCCCTTTAAGTTACATAATAAGCTAAAAGAGGAACTTGCTTTGAATACATGGCCTCATTACGTATACAAAATATTTTACCATAATGATATATTACAGCACTTCCCTTGGGCAATGATACTATTTAAATTTTATTTTAGTTTAGTCTAAATGAATTGTTTCATTTAAATTGCAAAAGGTAACTGCTTACAAACATTAGTGACTTTTCTATTTTAGAACATGATAAACATCACGTCTTGGTTTAAGACATTAAGCTGTTGATTAAAAGGGCTAAGTCTCAGTTCTCTCATTTGCATTAGGAGGAGGTTGGACTAGATGGCATCCAATGTCCCACAGAGTCCTAAAATTTAAGGGCAATATCAAAGACAGCACCTGTACATTCACATTTTATAGTTTTTATAGTTATAAAAAATTATGACCCTAGCTGAGGTTCGGTATAATCCTTTCATTTTATAGCCAAGGAAAAGGAGATATAGGGAGGTTAGACTAAAGTCACAGAATAAGATAATTTCAATTCATGGATTAGAGTGTTGTAATATGTAAGGTAGTAGCCTAAAGGATGTGTTCTGTTCTGCTCTGTGGTGAAAAGATTTCATGAATAGTGATCATAAAATGAAGAATACAATAAAAATTGTTACTCAGCATCCAATATTGTAAAAGTATAATATAAGCAGCTGTTTATGGAGCCACCATATAGCTTTGATAAGTATTTCAGCTTGTCTGTGTCCTATTACAGAATGGATAACTTTTCCTTTATCCCGTCTCTTACTTATTGGTGTTTCCTCACTTTTTAAAAAACAATTATTGAAAATGTCATACATGCGTACAATGTGTTTTGAGCAAACCCAGTCCTGACTCCCTCCCTTCAATTCTTCGCATGCTTCCCCATTACATTTTCTTCCCAACTTCGTGTACACTTTTATTTAGACCACTGAATTCACTTACTAATGTCAGTATCTGTGTGGTGCATGGAAGTTCCCCTACTCCTGCTTGATACGTGGTTACTTCTCTGCCATGTGACTGCTAGCTCAATCTCCATGCCTGAACTCTGCACCCTAGCTCAACAGGCATGACATTCTGTCTTCTTCTTCCCTAACTACCTGTCAGCTGCTGAGATTTCCAGCTTGCCTATCCTGTTACATTCCTTCTAAGTCTTTCAAAATTGTCCCCATACTTCAAAAAACACAAAAATATGATTTAAAGAGATAACTAAAACTGGTATATAAAATCTCCAGCTTTTGATGACTATTCCAACTACAAGAAGCATTTTAGGAAAATATAGTATCTTCGAATGGCTAATTTCATTTGCACTCTTTTGATCAATTTTATGTAACCTGCAAAATTTTCTACACAAACGTAAGTAAAAATATCTTGTCATATGAAAACCATGTACCTAGTGATACTGAGTTCTATAACATTGTTGATTTAAACAGAGGATAATATTGACCCAGCAAACACTCTGACTTCTACTGTCATCTATACTAGAAATCTTCAACACTCAATAAAGATGCAAATTATAAAATTACAGAAATCACAATGACAGATTGTCCTTATTTATTATTTAAGGAATTTCTTTGTATATTCACTAAATGAGTGTTCATGTGAACATTGTGAGGGTTGCAAGTTTTATCACAGCCTAAAATACCAAGAAAATTCAAAACATAGTGCTTCCGTATCCCATATTATACTGTATGTATTGTGTTTGAGAAACTGGTATGTAGCTAATACTACTAAATATTCCAATTCACCCAATAGTTGTGTCTCACTGGATCAATTATACTGACTTTCAAAGAATGACCAAAAGAAACAAATGGTAAATAGTCTTGTCTTGTAATCAAACAAATCTGCGAGTGAGAATCAGGTGACAGAAGCAGAAGACAGAAAAAGGTCATAAAATGAATTGTTTTTCTATTCATAAATAATAGAAACATAAACATCAAATGAAATTTATTGTATGGTGTAGGTAGCCTAATAAAAATTTAGAAGCAAAGGAAGGCTTATTGTGCAGAGAAGGCCACTGATTCTCTGTCACTAAATGTGGTTATTCAATTTACTGGCACTGTAGACCTTCCTGGTCTTTCAGTGCCACTGGCTTTCAATGGCACCTAGTGCCAAGCTCTTAGTGCTTGTCATTTTCAAAGAGAAAAGACAAGAGATTACTTGCAGTGGTCTGCTTTTGAGTGATAAACCACCATCTAATCCATATTGGATTTAAGATACTAAAGATAGCATTCATCTTAGAGGTTGTCACCAAAATGGAATGTTGTAACTGTCTTCAAGTTTCTAACTTTGAACATATACTTGTTATTTTGATCCATAACCTTTGTAACTTTTTTTAGATCATCTCTTGTTCAAATCCTCCTTTGCCTTCACTAAACATAGACATTGGAAATTAGAAACATTTTTAAAAAATTGATCTACATTGTTACTTAATTGCTTACTTCAGGAAGTTAGAGAAGATAGAATACTAAAGTATTTATCTCATGCATTTTCTTATGATGTATTTTTAATAAGCTTTAATAGAAAATACCTTTCACAAGCACACCACTTTAATTGATAAAATTTGTGCATAAGCACATTTATGATACAAATTCCGGACTATCAAGTGTGCTTTACTTTCAACAGTGAAAGAGCTGAATGAAATCTTGGTAAAATCTATACATTTTAGCTTACCTATGAACAGATCAATTTCTCACACTATTATATATGAGATGCTAAACTAATATAGTTGTCAAAAACACTATCAACCACTGTAATGAGCTTCTTTTAATAAAAATTGATTTTGATATTAGTATCTTAAAATGTTGTATAGGAGAGAAATTTTTATTATTTTAATAGAATTACAAAGGCGCATATTGCTTTTTGTTTGGAAACCAATGATAAAACAGAAAGATTTATTGTATACTTCACAACACAGGGTCACTTTGCACAGGCTTTTTATTCCAGTCAGCAAGTAATATCACTGACAATGATATAATTCCATAGAAATACTGGTGGACTGATTTTTCAAAAGAAATCTTTTCTGGTTTGGTGAACTGATTTAAATTATAATTTTCCCCTCCATGATGTGCCATTATTATAAGCTAAAAATGAATAGAGGTATAAAAAACATTATTTGCTGTGCAGATGAGCCTTGATATATGGGTAGGATTGCATCATTACAAGCAATACTGTTGATGATAGTAAATGAATAGTTCCCTTCAAAATGTCATGCCTCTCGGTGACCTGTAGCCCATTGTTGAAAAGTATGGTATTAGAAAATGTGTCGTTAGCCCAAAGAGCAAAATTTAAAATTGGAGTTATGGGTCCTCAGAATACAAGTTGCTTCTATGACATTGTACTTTGAAAAGTCTTAAAACTAGCCTCTGAAGTAAAAAAATATTTGCACATAGCCAGCAGAGTCAGCATATTCTTGGCCAAGTAATTGGCCTTCAGAGGGAACTTAACCTCTCTTAAGATGAAAATAGTTACATTTTATTTCTCATAATATACTTTTTAATCATGGTATTCACTTTTAGCTTTGTTGTAATCCATTCATTCCTTTATGTTTTTCCTAAAGGAGTGTGTTTTAAATAAATGTAAAAAATGAAAACAGGCAGGTGTTATTGAGGGGAGGGTACGGATAATGGGGACTGGAGAAGGAGGAGGGAGGCCAGATGGGAGGACAAAGAGTAGATATGAATGAATCTGGGGTCCTAAGAAACTCAGAGGGAAATGTGATGCTCCTGAAATCTTATGAGAAATGCCTAAACATTGTCTAAACATTAGTGCATATGCATACCTGGGAGCTGCTTGGAAAGGAACATGGTGACAGACAGAAAAGACTTCCTTTTGAGTGGTTGGTGAGAGTGGTCCAGGAGACTCCCAAAATAAAACAGACTATTGCCAAACCTCTTGGTTATCTCCCAGAACTAGTAGATAAGACCCTACTGATGAAGGCAGGAAATACTTAGATACAGGAGTTGGAGTAATGGAGCAGGAACTGACCTGGAAGCCTTCTAACCGAAGTTTAGCTATCATAATGCTAGATGATAATATGCAAACTGCCAAAGGAGGAAAAACAATGTTACAACCCAGTCCTAAAGCATAATAACCATAACGACCAGCATGAGAACTTATCTCTATTGGTGCATTAGTGGCACTGTTATCTGGGGGCAATCAACAGCTATCTAACTGAACTTAAAGCCCTATCGGTGGGAGTGAATTCATTGGTGGCACTGTAAACTCAGCCAAATACACACAGCTGGAAAGAATATAGATCTTAGAGAAAACCCTATCTCTTTCATATTTCTAGACAAATGAAATTTCTTACCATATGCTAAATATGGATTCTTATATTTACAGACAACACCATACACCCCTAATCAAAGAACCTTCTTTTTGCAAAAGATGAAGGCTACTGCAGAGTTCCACAACTGGTCAAACACAGAGAATATACATCTGAGAGATGCCCAGTACTTGGTGACACATCTATAGTTGAGCCTTTACACCTGACTCATGAGACATAGCAAAACAAGGAGTAAAGAGAAAAGTAATGCACCCCTCAACTCTCACTGTAAAGGTTCCTTATACAACAGAGTGGGATGCACACAGAAGGCCATAACTGGCCAAGTTTTAAAGAATAAGAGACTGTAGAGTTCTATCTAAGTGTGTGTGTCCTTGGATAGAACTCCTGTATTGAACCTCACCCACTCATAGCTCAGGGACCATTGTGGAAGGGGGTCGGAAAGATTCTAAGAGCCAGGGCTGGCTCATGAATACAGGGAAGAAGAGGTTCTCAGGCCACTGGAAGCTTCCACATGTGAACTTATGGCAATGGTGGCACTGAATCCAGGACTCATGCCAAGTCAATTAAACAAGTTCCCAGACAGAAAGAGAGAAGTGGGTGGAGGGCCAGCCCTACACTGAGAATTGTTGGAGACTGATTGCTACTGGGTGAGGGAGAGTGTGCCTTACTTATGATCTCTAGATGAACTGACTAGGCTCCAGTGAATGAATTTACACTGAAGTACATCTTGGTATAAATGCTTGACTGAATAGGGCTCAACATATATGTCAGAACACATGAGATCCAGTGGGGGTGGGGGGCATGGATGGGGATGAAGTCTCAATTTGATTAAGAACTGTTATATGAAACTTTAAAAGCTTAATCAAAAATTTTACAAATGCTATGGAGTCAATTTTTGAATCACTACTTAGGTTGGGAATGGTGATGCACACCTGAAATCCCAGTGCTCTAGAGGCTTGAAGGGAAGGGCGGCAATTTCAAAGGCATCCTGGGCTACAAATTTAGTTATATTCTCTCTGTCTCATAAACCCTAAGGAGGGGGATACCTAAATCTTCTAATATATGAATAACACTTGATAAACTGCGCATTTGAAATGATGTCAGAATTTTCTTGAAAATCGTTAGTGTCTCTTCAGGTATAAATATAGTTATGTTTTTCCCCTTAACAAACAATCATAGTTTCACCTTGAGCTTTGAGATAACTAATTAGAATAATTCCTCCAGCTAGTGTCTCTATCCTTACAGTACTAGTGTAACAAAAATTTCCTGGGATAATATTTGGGTTGTTTAATTCTCCTTTTGGATTACTGATCCCTAATGTACTTAATTATGAAGGAGTAGCTTTTAATGATGCATTGCTAGGAGATCCTTTTAAAGTTTCCTATGTTTTAAAAAAATTATCAGTTGGTGACCTTTAGGATTAAATATTTACCTAATGAAAAGTTCAATTCATAATTACCCTTGTGATGTTCTGTCAACAATCTTAGCCAACAAGCTAATTTTGGCAGTTCTCTAAGTAGTACTTCAGTCAATCAAAACAGTCTCCCACTCTTTACACCAATTAATTAGATTATGGTAGAAGATCAATCAAAATGTGTTGTCAGGGAAAGATTAATTACATCCTTTTTGTGAATTAATTAGTACTACATTAGAGTGCTAAGCAAACCTATCTAGTGAAAGAAAAATGAATGTCTAATAGACGTGCTAACCTGAGATACATTCTAACAGAAAATACTTTAAAAATTAATGACAAATATATCCCTCTTTATCATAAATACAGAACTCATATACAGAACATGCACATGATTAAGTAAAAATAAAACCATTGTTTAATAAATATTTGACAGTTGGTAAAATCAGTACTCAGAGTATTTGCTCCAATTTACCCAAAGAGGAAAAGAAGAAATCCAAGTTTAAAGGGAAAAATTCTCACATATACTGGCTTCATAGGCAAAAACTTGACAAATCAATAATATTTAATATGGAATACACTAATATTTCTGAGTCTCATAAATAAGTATGAATTACAATAACAAAACATAGTTCTGTAAAAATCTAACAGAAAGTATTTTAAACATCTTAAGACTTTATCTTCAAAAATTGTATTTTATTCAATGATAAGTTGATATGAACAGAGCCATTTATAAGTTATTTCAGTTTCTCTCAAGCATCATTTAACCTATAGATAAATAAAACACATTGGTATATAAAAGTCACTACATTACAGTCATACTGTGTGTTTAAATATCAGGACTACATGCTTTATGTTTCTACGGGTATATATTCAGAATGTCTTTTGAAATTCTATATATGGTGTGTTAAAATATACATTTTAACAAAAAGGGCAATAAATAGTGTCATTCTTGGATTGAGTTTCTGTTTGATTTGATTTGCCAGAATATTTAATATCATAGAGTATGGAAAAGGTACATGTGAAATGATGGTCCTATCATACGTGGAAAGGTGGGGAGTATACATTGTTCAAAAATCACAGAACTGTACAAATGTACATTAAGTGATCTTCATACTAAAGTCTTAAGATTATAATTGGGAAATATGAAAGCACTAACCTGTCAAATGGAATGGAATGTTATACTAAAACTGTTTGCTGAAAAACGATATATTAATTTCAGTTTTCTAGCTTGATCTTATGTGAGCTATAGGGGGATGAAGATAAGAGAGGGGTCTAAATATAATGAAGGTGTATTGTGTGAAATGCACAAAAATTCATTGAAAATATATACTGAAAAATGTTAATATTGATGGCAAACCTTAAGAAAATGGATTGTATAATTTCACATCATCAGTGATTTTAGGCTAATGATAAGACTATGTAATTAAAGAAGTATTGAATAATTCCTCTAGCAAATTTTGGGGGACTTTTATTCATGAAAACCATATTTCATTCTGTTTTGTGAACCTACAAGGGATTCTCAGAACAATGTGCTATTTGGGGTAATTCATAAACAGGAAAGAAAGCAGATTGAGGATGCAATACTTTTCAAAATATGAGATGAGAGCTGCATAAATTAATTCCATTGCTTCAGGACAGCTTTTACTTCCTCTAACAGTTTACATTCCTATTTGTGGCGCTATTGACTGCACAGTTTATTGGCATCTGTTTCATATCACAAAACTCATTGTACTTCAGAACTATAGACTGATTTTGAAGTATAAAGAAATTTATCAGTATTATCAAAAAATTTAATTTACAAGGGAGAATTCTGTGTCGGCTATTTTCTTGTTTTAACTGAAATATACATACATGCATATACATACATAAAGTCATATACTATGTTAAAAATTTCACTAATATGCCACAGTAAATATGAGAACTTCATTTTCAGTCCAATATTGTGACTCTTGTCCTTGAAGCAAGCTTTTTTAATGTTTAAATGTAACATACCTAACAGAATTTATCTTGAAACAATTATCAGAGGATGGTTTTAGACCCAATATGAGAATAGGTTATTGATATTATCCATAACAAAACTAAGTTTTGTTAAATATTGAACCAATAATATTGTTAATTTTGTGTGAAAATTGAAACTAGTTTTTATATAGCTCTGAATATTGTGTACATTTATTAAAATAAAAAGTATCACATATACAGTATTTGTTAGATAAGATTATAGCTCACAGCCACATCAATTTAAGAAAATGTGTCCTAAGCTTTGTAATCTTGCATCTCCACTAGCTTCATCCTTTAGAGTAAATATAAGGAAGACGTTCAATACAGTAATTTCAGAGGAGATCAGAGGAGACAAATGGTTGAGTCCCTAGTCAAATTAAGCATATTTATGAATATATGTATATGTATATACATATAAATAATTGTATCAGCTAATGTCATGTAAACATTTTCAGTTTTTTGTTATAT
>NW_008355363.1:2993285-2993787 GCF_000622305.1 Nannospalax galili | reverse complement strand
CTGAATATTTTTTCTATAACTATAAATGATACCACAACTTTGTGTCTTTCAGATTTAAAAATTATTGAAGAATAGGATATTCACTACGAGTAATATTATTTGATGGGGCTGAGAACCATAAGTCATAACCAAAAGAATCCCTTTGTATATAAAATATTTCTTCTGTCAGAAAATATAAAAATATTTCTTCTGTCATTCTATTCTTATCAATCAGCATGATCTTCTATGGCTACATTCAAAAATTATAAATTATGAACATAATAAAGTCATTTTGTCTTAGTTATATGCTGCTTGTAATGAAATAATTTTTAGTGCCATTCATCCTGAGCTCATTAGAGTAGTGCCTTTTGTCACAACTATATATTTCCACCAGAAATCAGCATGTTATCTTGTACAAAGTGAAGAAAGATGTAATGGTTATGATGTTTTCAGACACTGTATAATTTTCAAATGAATATTGGTTAATTATTCCAAGTATATAATTGAAAACAGATAATGGAGA
>NW_008355363.1:2979051-2993217 GCF_000622305.1 Nannospalax galili | reverse complement strand
ATATTTTCAGATAGAAAAAATGATGCTCTATTGACATTTATTCTAAATATTTAGTTTTATATTAAATCATGGTATCTAACCAGACTGTGTCCCATAATTTTTAGACTCAAAAAAAAAAAAGAAAGAAAGAAAGAGTTTAGTACATTTTGCAAGGAGCTGAAGAAGATATCTCAGTGGTTAAGAGCACTCCCTGATGTTGTGGAGGACCAAGGTTAGATTTTGAGTATTCACAACAGGCAGTTTACAACCCGTTATAACTCCAGTTCTAAGGAATTTGATGTCCTATTCTGACCTTTATGGACATCAGGATGCACATTTATATATGAACAAGAAATCATGCAGGGACACACACACACACACACACACACACACACACACACACACACAGACAAAATAAACAAAAATAAATCTTGGGGGCTGGAGAGATGGGACTGCATTAGTACAGTGTACTCATCTTTCAGAGGACCCAAGATTACTTCTCAATTGCCTCAAGACCTCTTGTAAATTTAACTCCAGGGAACCGAACACCCTCTTCTGTTCTTTGTGGCACCTGCACACATACTGACAAACACACACACACACAATTTTAAAAATAATAAAATAGACATACATGCAGGCAGTACACTCATACACACAAAATAAAAATAATAAATTTTTTAAAAAGAAAAAAATGTTCATATTATTATAAACAAAATGTGATGGGCAAATACTTTTTTTCTAAAGCCTGTGCCTTTTAAATTCTGAATCCATACAGTCCATAATATTTAAAATACCTTCAAAATTTGCAGTTTACATCAATTTATTTAATATGTTAATTTCAGGTATTTTGGACTATTCAAAAATGTTTATACCCAAAACTCCTTTTTATCACATATAAAGAATGCCTCTTTTTTTCTATTTACAATTCTATGTATAAAACTTCAGTCTGGAGCTAATTACAAATACATGTAATTCTAGGACTATTTTCTTTAAATGCATACATTCTCAAATTTTCTATTTTCCAAATTATTTTGCTTTCTAATGTTAAAATAATAAATTTCTATCATTGTTAATAAATGTCTGTTTAATATCAACTAGATCTTTTTGAAGAATTCATCTAAATAGTTTGCAAAAAATACCTTTTGTGCCTTCTGTCTGAAGATCAAATGTGAATTTCTTTCTGAACAAGGACATGACACAGGAATGTGACTTTAGTGCATTATTGAAATCCTCACAGCAACTCCCCTTCATTGGAGTTGTGATTCTTATTTCCCCTGAAATGACTTGCAATGTTTTTATCTCTATTAAAAAGAAAAATGAAATATGCAAATAATTTATATAAATTAATTGTAATTTTTGTGTACACAAATTAATTAAATGAGATCTATTCACTAACTGCTTTTATATAGTTATGCATAAATGGAAAATCTTAACTATACCTAAACAAAACAACTGCAATAGTTTTCATAAAAAATATGTTTAAAACACCTACTATCATCAGTTTCAAATATTAGCAACTGTTGTGTGTATGCAACCCACCTATTTCTATACGTTTACCTTTTAAAATCACACTACAAGTCATAATAACAATGAATTGGCCCATGTTATTATTTCTATGATAGTTTTATTTGCAAATAGAGTTAATCCATTTCTAGTGAGGGACTAGGAAAGTATCACTTACTAGATTCAGGATCAGAGTTGCCATCCCCTTCGGTGCGGTTGTTTGGTGCAGCATGATCAAAGTACTCCTCCTGAGGATAGCCAAGAGGCAGGGCATGGGATGTGCTGGGAAGGCTGCCTGCATCATGCTCTCCCAATCCAGCATCACTGATGCTTTCCTGAGAGCCTTCTGGTAGGTGAAATGTGACTCGTCGCTGGGACTGAAAGGAACAAAGAAAATGACAGGGTTTCAGCAATGATCTGAATAATTGCTTAATGGATCCAATTTATAAAATGTATTCTTTTAGCTCTCTGGTGAAGCTATAGTAAAATTATCTTGAGGTGTGAACAATTTCAGGCTTTTGTGAACAGGCTGCTCTGTGTTCAAACCTGTTTCACCTGGCAGCAGAGTTGCTTCTATTATATTTCTAAACAGAACAGATCCAAATACAGAATCCATGTGAAGATATTCTAAAGAAAGAGACTGCCAGGCTTTATGCTGTTTGAGCACATGGGAATATTTGACTATCATTTAAGTGTAGATTTACTTAACAACATTTGATAATAATTCACTTTTTGAATCATAAGACGGAATAACGTAATTAATCTGTGTTGCTTTATCTGTAACATTCTGAAGGACTGAAATAGCAAATTTATAATAAGGCAAATTTCAATTATGTAATTTAAAATTAAAAGTAAAGATTGTATTTTAGAATAATATTGGGAGAAATCAGGTTTTTATGTCCCTCGACTGGGTTGGATTGAATTAGAAATAATTTAATTTTATTCTAAATAGTCACAGACTATGGCTGGCTGTTTCAGATAATTTTAAAAACAATTGAACCAGGTATGGTGGCATACACCTTTATTTCCAACACTCAGGAGTCAGAGGCAGGTGTTTTTCTGTGAGATCAAGGATAGCCTAGTGTACACAGCAGGTTCCAGGCCAGGTGGGTCTACAGGAATTCCCTGTATCAACAAATGTCTCTTGCTACCATTGTAAGTGGTAATAATAACAGAATATAGAGGCTTTAAGTAACTAAGCCATAGAGATGGTGCACAAAACTTTGAAAACAAGTGGTATATGACATCTTTGAATGGAAATTTGTATACCAAGTTCAACATTATTTTTGCTTTCAACATCATTCTACATAGTAGCATCTAGGATACCAAGAGAGCCTCTTCCACGGAGTCAGTAAAATACGTGATCCAGTTTCTGCCTTCCTCTTTTGCAGTACTCAGACCAGGGGGATTCAATTATGTTGAAAGATCTGTACTCCAAGGAAGCCCAAAGTAGAAATGTGGAAAGACTAGCATCAAAAAAAGACAGGATAGAGACTTGAGAGTCCAAATTCTTCTGGTATAATTTTCATATACATGTGAAGAATTCATCGTAGACATTCTATCTAATAGCCCCATGAGAGTATCACAGCGACCTAAATATTTGAACACCTTAAGAGAAGTGACACTAAATGTAAAACACACATATTCATTTCTATTGTGCAATATACAAATTTTTGATGTACAAAATAAGAAAGAGTTTGCTTTTTACGTCCTTCAATTTTAGCGCTCTTTTGCCATGAACATATATTAGACAATTATTAAGGTTGCCTGGGTAAACAAAAAATTACGTGTTTATGACATATTTTTATGATGCAAAGCAAATGCTTTTCTGAATTCAGTTTAAATCTTCAGGAATTTCTTCGGTTGGAAATGTGGAAACACTTGAGTATCAGTCTCCCATCCAATAAAGTATCATATACAAATACAGATGCGCGTAATAAATGTTTAATTTGCATCTACTTTATTTTTAAATGCACATTCCATAATGTCTTCTTAATATATGAAATGACTCAAGTATAATGAATTCTGTTTAACATGCTTGTCTATATAAAATACTTTATGTATTTTAATAAGTTTGTTGACTTTCTAAAAATTATAGCCAGACAAGAACATTTCAGGCCTGTTAAAAGGATTAGCTGGTAGTGTGGTGGAGGTAATTTTTAGCAAAATTATTATAGCAGAAAAAGGTTGACTATTAGAAATCTGCTCTAACAATTCATTATGGGAGAGCAAGGAAGGTTATTGTCTTGATTTTACCTCTTTTATAGTGTATGGGATGTTGCACAAAGAAGTTGTGGAGAATTACATTATGTTATATATTTAAATTATGGTTTGTTTTGCAAAACCTAAGCATCGCTCGGGGAAATTTTAAAGAAGATGTAATCTTTCTGCACTTTTTCCCACTCATTATCCTTCTCTCTATTATCCTTTATAGAGAGCACATAATGAAAAAAAAGGAAGAAAGAAAAGCTTTGGGTCTTCTATAATCACCTTTATAATACAGCATAATCTGAATGTCACACAGTCACACAGACTTTTACATTTACACGCATCACTCACATAAGCATTTAATCATGCTAGGAGACACTGACATAAATGGATTCCATTGCCTATCAGTCATTCTTCTATTTATTAGTACTTTTATTTATTAGTACGATATTTAATGGGGTTCATTGAAATAAACAACATTTTATTCTTCAAAGCACAGTATTTTATGATAGTCTATAAAATTTCCTGCTGTATGCTTGAAGTTTAAAAGTACTATGTAAGTCTTAATATCCTGCAATATATAATTTCTATTTTGAAAATTTTGCCTCCATATTCATAAAAATTAAACATAATATTATCCTTAGATCGATGGAACTATTAAGACATAGATAATACAAATAATGGATAAATTTTTTCTGGAATTTTGACAAAAACTAATCATCTTCTAAAACCCCTCTTACAACTATCTAGGGAATAGACCAGTAAATTTATTTGGGAATGGTCCGATAGTAAATATTATAGGCTTTCTGAGATAAATGATATGGTTTGCATCTCAGCTTCTCGAATTTAATCTCACAGCATAAAATAGCTATACAGCCAGTTATGTAGACATTAATGAGTTTCCCTGTATTTGCATTAAACTATACTGAAAGACATCAATATTTCAAATTTATATAATCTTATGTGCCTCAAAATGCTATCTAAACTTCTAAAATATTTTATCCCACAGGACATTTTCTTAAGTAAAACTATTGGAATTCAATTTAAATTAAATGTTTCAAAGTCCTCTTAAATTTATCTTTTGATGTTATACGAACATTTAGCTCTTTTTTTTCCCTACCATTGCTTTAATGATTCCTGCATCAGATTGCTTTTTGTAATTTGTAACACTGATGGATAGAACTGAACATTAAGAAACTATATTAACTTTAATAACTTCTGAATCATAGTGAATATTTTGAAATTTGGCATAACTCATTTTCCATTTTTTTGTTATTTATTTATTTATTTATTTATTTATTTATTTATTTTTGCATTGCTAGTGCTTGAATACAGTGCTTTCACCATGATACCTATGTGCTTTAAGGCCAAACTATTTTACCATCCCTCCTCACTCACTTTGTAATGGATGAATCTTTAGCATCTGATGTCTTTTTTGTTTTTTGTTCCTATTCATAATTCATGGAAAATACAGATCTATTTTTCTTATAAAAATACAAAAAACTATTAATGATTTTATGGCAATACTTGTTTAAATCCCACAGAGTAAAAGATAAATACGTTTCTTTTTCATGTGTTGAAAAATATTACTGTGCAGTATAAAGCATCTATTATATTAATGAAAATATAATAATTTATGCCTGTCTGGAGCCCTTTAGGAAAGCCATGACATACTAATTACAGCAAAAGTATTAACTGTAATTGTGGTTCTATGGTATGGAAATAAATTTTGGATTTTTCATGAATAAATGATTGCCCTTTATAATTAGTTATGTTCCTGTCAAAACAGGGAGAAATCACGAGGATAACTGTACCTAAATCTGCATCCCTTCTTTGTAGCTCAGATCAAAGTTTCAGCACACACTCATGAATAATACAAGTGTTGCTTACCTGAACTATTCACAGGAAATATATAAAGTCCCTTCTATTCTCATGTCCACTATACTTAATGAAGTTGTAATTCCATATTATATATCAAGTGAATATCATTACATTTCTATAACATGAGACAATTGACAATTCAGAAAGGTTAATGTGGCACCAACATGTCTGCAATGCAGTTAGGCAAGCCTGTGTTTCTCATTACGGAGTGCTTGAGTATCCTGTTCCAAAAAGTTCATTAGAATTATTTGTCAATATTTTCAAACTTATTGACCATCCTCACACTCCTCCTGGCTGTAAGACTAATAGACCTTGAGCCAAGCCTTTTTTTTAGACGGTTTCATCATAAATAATTATGATTACAAGGGTAATCATAAATATGCTTATTGCTTCTCTAAGGATTACTGTGGAACAGGACAGCTTTGATTCATATATAAAACATTGTGAATATTCAACTACTAAATTTTAAATAATTTTTTTTCTCTAATAATCCAACAAATCTTTCTGTATGTCTGAAATATCTGTTTCCCCATAGGAAAGTTTCTTAGCAAAAATAATTTAGAATTACTTAGCATATTCGAAATTAAATTTTGAAAATAGCTTAGTTTGAAACTAAACTCAAAATTTTCATCAACTAGCTGGAGAGAGATCTCCGCAGTTAAGAACACGGGCTGCTCTTGCAGAGAACTTGGGTTTGATGCCCAGCATCCACATGGTGCCTAACAACTGTCTAAAACCTCAGTTCCAGGGGATCCAATGTCTTCTTCTAACCTTTGTGGCTCTGCACAACACAAGTGCACGTACGTACGTGTAGACAATACACTCATAGACATAAAATATTTTTTTTAAAAATCTCATGAGCACTACAAGAACCGAAGGAGACAGGAGGCCTTTTTCATTTTGTATCATGTCCATCCTACTGGAACATATAATTTGTGGACTTTTGTTTTGTTTTTTGGTTTTTTACTTTCCCAATTCAATGTATTAGCTGACCAAATTGTTTTTCTTCTTCCTGAGTTTCAGAAAATTTTAATTTCTTGTTTTCACTTTCACATCATAATTCTAAGGTTTTAACTGTTCAAACTTTGCTTGTGTGTTTTTATGTCCCTCAGTATAATGCAATATGCAAAGGAAAATTTAAATTGTGCTCAGTTGTTCCAGAATGAAGTTTCTCTTAGCTCCGACCACTTTTACTTTGCCATTAAATCATCTTGATACTTTGTGTGTGCATGTGTGTGTGTGTGTGTGTGTATGTGTGTGTGTGTGTGTGTTTGAGTAAACATAATTCTTTGACATCACATCATCATACAAGAGTGTCCTTTGGGTCATGATAAATTTCACCTCAATCAGAATGGAAATAATCTGTAAGAAGACAGGACGATGATTCTTCTTTCAGGAATGTAGGTAAATTTTTAAATTCAGTGATTTTTGAAAATTAAATTGAATTAATGTGTTCATAAAATTACAACTGATTGATTAGAAATTAAAATGGCAACTAAAATTTCACATGCTTCGTAGTTATCACATGTGCAAAAGTGACATTAAATGATATAAAGCCAAGTATTATTACTAAAAGCAAATCATGGATTAATTGAAAATCCCATATATTAGTCCCAAAATATTAAGAGAAAGGTATTTAAGGAAATAACTAGTGCTATGTTTACTGATGTACACTGAAGTTTATGGTTTACTTGAAAACTTTCATTTTCCAGAAGCAGTTTCCTCATAGCCTTCAGTGTCCAAAATATTTCATGTACATGATATCATTTGGGGTTTAAATGATGCACGTTGGTAAGGTATTGCTCACCAGCTTCACACTGAGGATTGCATATCCCTAATTCTGATGTAGTATTTAGATTTGACAGTCTAGTTATTTTGATCTCTGGCATTTAGAAATGAAAACATTTAGAAAAGGAGGAAGTTACACCAGATCTATAGTCTGTAGCTGCCTATATAGAGTAAGTAAGTTTTTTCTACTGGACAAACATTCCAGTGCTTGAAGGTAGTTCAGATTTTGTACCAGTCTACTTCCTATTTCAAACTAAGATTTCTACCTTAATTTCACATGGAGTTCAGAACATTGACTATCCTAATAGAATTTTTTCCCCTTGCAATCTCTTCACTTAATTAATAAGGTGAGGCACACATTTTTAAAAACTATTTACTTTCTGATACAATATGCTTGGGACATAATGGATTTATAGATCATAGGGGACCACAATAATGTTATTTGTAAGAGAGTTGATAGCTAAGCTTTTCTAGTTCCTAAATTATATAAACTTTGTTTCAGTGAAAGAAGCTACAAATTTTACTTTAAATGGTGTTTTGCCTCAGCTGTCACTTCTTTCTATTGTCAAAATAATTCTCCTACTGCCATAGTTATACAGCATGCCTGTTTAATTGATGCATTTTAAACAAACCAAATGTCATTCAAGCAACAGATGGTTTCTGACTTGCGTTATATAGGTTGGAATAACTATGCAGTATGCAGGGAAAGGAAAAACTTGGCATTTCATCAATTACATAAACACTTAAATAAAAATATTCTGTTTAATGTCAGCAGATATCACAACAAAAATGTGATGGGGAACAAATAGCAGTTTAAAAACATGGATGATTAGACTGTTTTATAAAAATGGTGTCTACATATTAGGTTAAATGCTAGTGCTTTCTTTAGTATGCTGAATTAATGGAGTTTGGTAATAGTTTTATAATAATTCTAGTATGCCCAAAACATATCTGTTAATCTCCTTTATGTAACATTCATCTGCATATCCAAAACAAGTGATACTCATGTAAATTTGTCATTTTCTGAGTATTACTATCAAGTGAAAAGATCCATGTTTCTTTTGAATTTTTCTCGCATTTAAGAAAAAATTGAATTTCTCTCACTCCATAGACATTAAAAGAGTGATTTAAAATGTTTTGTTGCAATAACATTAGCCAAAGAAAGAAGCTGGGAAAAAACAATGAGTTGTTTAATGCTATTGAAAATAGACAGGAGCGTCTGCAATTAATAATATTTACAATACTGTTAAAAACGTTTACTTCTGTAATTCTCCTAAGATGCATTTTCCTAAAATTAAAAAAAAATTTCCTTGAATTATTATTTTTTTTACAAAGAGTGTAATCTGGTTATGTTTATAGTAGGACACTCGAGTTTCCTCCCATTGAGTGGGTTTGTAATCTAATTAGGTAGCTGTTGATTGCCCCCAAGATAAAAGTGCCACTAATGTCATATGCTGTGCCAGCCATTCATTGATGTGGTTATTTGGTCTTGAAGCTGGTGTATGATTCTATAGCAATGGTGTCAGCATACACAAGTCCCATGGAAACTCAGCTAGAAAAAACTCAGGACAGAACTTGGGAAATCAACAGCAGACCCCAATCTTATCTAACGGAATGTTGGCACCTGTTTACTGGTAGGTGAGGAACAGCTGAACTTCCTAAAACAAGAGACTCTAGATAGACTGACTAGACCTCAGTGGATGGACTTGCACTAGGGTGTGGGGACACTAACTTGACACAATAGGCCTCAACACAAATGGAAGAATGTATGAATTCCAGTGGGAGGGTGTATGGGAGGGTGTCAGCAGGAAGGGGGTATAAAGATGATTAAGACTGAGCTGTTCTGTATGAAACACACAAAAATTCAACAAAAAATTTTAAAAAGATAGTGTAATTTCCCACATAATATACCTATTCACACAAATAGACAAATGTGCATTCCAAGCTAAGGAGTTGAATTAGAAAAACAAAATTATTAGTATACTTGGGACAATTATGTTAAATCATACCTACAGATTATATGTGTGAACTATACAATATCAACACATTATCCAATTAATAATGATTCATTACCGTCTAGTAGAGTCTTCATCATGTACAATTCTGCTTTTCGTAACACAGAAGTCAAATTCAGTCTCAGGACTTTTAAAAGCAGAACAATGAATCTCACAGTATTGAAAACAATGTTGTTAATTTCACTTGTGTTTCAGAGTTACAAAATCTCCAATGTTGGGCTGTAGAGATGGTTCAGCACTTAAGAGCATTGACTGAAGAGAAACTGGGTTGGATTCCCAGCACCCACAGGGGGCCTAACAATTATCCTAACTTCAGTTCCAAGGGATCCGAAATCTTCTTCTGAGCTCCATGAGCATTGTATCATACAGGTGTACTTGCATACATGCAGGCAAGAAGCTCATATATGTGTATACATATATATATATGTGTGTATGTGTATATATATATATAATAAAATCAATAAATTTTAAAAAAAATTACAAAATTTCCAGTGTTAGAGCACCTTCATTTAAAATATTCTACTAGGAATAAGACTGACCTCAACTAATGTTCAAATTCAATAAATCTTCCAAATTCTTCCTGGATAGAAATCTATGGTTTGTTTTTAGTTATGCAAATTGAAAAGATTAGCTATTCCAAATTATACGATATATTCTATCATTAGACCTATGAAAAACATTAAATTTTAAAATAATGGAGCTTGTGTTTCCATTTGTAATTTAAAATTTTTTTCAGAAAGAGACTATCATACAGAATCTGTGAAATATTACTCAGCCATTAAATAGATATTTCCTTGGATGTTTAAAATGATTTTTATTCTTATTATTGATTTCCAACTTTACTGATTACTAAAAGTGATATTTGGAACAAAGATTTTTGAGCACTTCTAAGGTCTTAACATAAGAGATAATGAGTCATTATTAAATAAAATATAGGTTGGGAATTAGAGTTTGAGATACATGTTTTGATAATAATATTTAAATTTAGAGGTAATGTTAAAGACAATAACAAAATTAAAACTTAAAAAGCAGGAGGTTATTTCTATAAATAAATTAATGCATTTTTTTACAAGTAATACTAAGAAGAGGTAGGAAAACCAAGGGCTAACATTAACTTTTGTTTTCACAACAGTTTCTGGGAAATATTTTGCTAATCAAGTCTTAACCTTCACTTAACAACCATTTTCAAGAAGACAACTTAAAATCTTTTACAACTTTCATATAAAACTATGGCACTAGGGGATTTATTTAATTCTATAGTTGAAAAGTAATTTCACATTTTGTTAACTATTCTTTGTTCAATAGTTTCGTGAAAGTGTATCTTGAAATCTGATTCCTTGTATTTAAGTTAAATAAGGCAAGTTTTCAGGCTCTTCTAAAATTGTCTAGCCATGAACCTATTAACATTTCGTTGTGATAGTAAAATAATATGACTTTGATATGATACAAGTAAAATGATGGCAAAAGTGTTGACTCTAAAGTTACAAATTGTTAGAAGAGATAAATTCAAATCAAAGACAATTGCTCTCTCTACAAGTGATTTTTATGAAAAAAAGTTAGAAAACCTGTGTGCAATTCATTTTAAAGGAGATATTTAGTTGTATATGAATGACTGAACACTGTGTTTTATTATGAAATTTTTGAAATATGCCCTTAAGTCTAAAAGAGGAAGGAATGAAAAATGTTATCTTCATTACAGAGAATGTATGCGAGCACATACTCATCTGCATGTGCAAAAACATGTTTTTTAAAATTTGAGTCATAGATAATCATTATTTTCCTTCTGGCCTTATTTGATTGTTACTTTTCAGTGATGAAAAGTATTAAGAAACAATTAAACAATTAAAAACTTCAACTTGAGGATATCCTTTAACCAGATACTACCAGTAAATGTCATGTAATTTAATAACTTAAATACAATTTAAAATTAGTCCTGAAAAACAGAAAATAATTGAACTTTTCAAAAATAAGCACATAAATCACTATTTTGTTAATGTCAATCAATAATTAAAAGTCAGGTACTAATATTTCAGTTTGACAGTACTTTTAAAAGTATTGTAAATCTCATATTTGAAAGTGTACAAATGAGATATACATCTTATTTTACAGATGATAACATATCCAATGTCTAAGAAGTGTTCAATTGAATTCCAAAGGAAGTTATGAAGTAAATGTCAGATTTGTTAAATTCAAGGGACAGAACTCTGAATAAGTGTTTGGACAGTATCTACCAAATAAAGCAATGTAGATTAGGAGTATGCAGGCTTACCATAATGGTACTACGGAAACAAGTTAGTGATGGAATGGAAAAGATACAATGTATGAAAAAGATAAGATGAAAAGATACAGTATGAAAAAAATCCAGAAGAGAAAAAAAAAAGGGTAAGAACATCTGGCCTTGGTGGGGTTCCCAGTTTTGCCTGGTTAACTATGTAGTCACAAGACTACCCCTAAGAGGGGGTTCACTTAAGTTATGTGAAAGAGATAAGTGGAATACCTAGTGTGTGAATGACATGGTTAAACTGCGTGTAATTCCTGCACCTTAGCGCAATGCTCATGAATCTCACACAGACATGTATCTTTCCTTAACTCCATCAACTTTTCTGAATTCTTCAGAAGAGGAACCGCTCCTTTGCTTCTTCCTGTTTCATATCTAAACATGCTTTCCCTAGCAATTTGACTGCTCCAACATTTGTTGCTTTCATACTCTTCCTTTACAACTCCCTGCCATGTGGATGCTAGTCTCCCAAGTGTGCAACCTTTGAGGCCTGCTCTAAATCAGTGTGATTCTATGGCTTTCTCCTTTCACCTCCATTCTTCTGCTAGGAGCAGGTGCTGAGACTTAAAGCTTGCCTACCCTGAATTTTTTCTTTAAACTTCTCCTTTCGTTTAAATAAAATTTTCCTAAAGCTTCTCTTTTGGTACATTTTTAGTTTCTAATTAGTGCAATTTAATTTCTAATCAATGAGACTGAAACCCCTAAAAAGAGATCTTGTTTTCTGCTGTATCAATATGTGTAATAAATTATTCAATTGACAATAGTCTTTAAAAGTTTAAAATTTGTATATATACTTCTGAAAGTTTAACATATTTGATTTTTAAAATTCATTTCATAAAAAAGAAAATCAGGGAATGTACTGATCTGAATAATTTATTTTATAAAATGGAAAATATAAAGACAAAGGTTTGAAAACATACTGAAAGACAAAAATAAAGCATATATGATAACCCACAAAGTCCAATTAGTAATGCACGGGTGTGTGGCCACCCACTGGGGCATTGTAAATCTAACAGTACATGTTGCATAGAATATGTAGAGAGTTGGAGATGAAAATGGAGTGTAGAGGTGATTATATTCCATTATATAAGTGTGTGAAATCACAAAAATGTAGAAAAATGTTTAAAACAAAAATTTCTGAAGTATAAAATAGACTATATCATTAAAAAGGCAACTTGGAACTATCCATACAGTTAGAAATTATAACTCTGATTAGTTCCCTAAATAAAAGCACAAACCTAAATTTCATTGCTAGTTTTTATTGCAAAGACAAGCATGTTTGATCTTTAAAATATCCATGAAATAAAACTGTAACTTGGAAATTCAAAACACTATCTTGTTGTTGGGACATACATTTTTGACATTTAAAACATCTAATTTTTATTCAAGCAGTTATAAATAATATTTATGTTAATTACTGGAGGAATTTTATTCCTAGGTATCTGAAATAGAAGGAATTCTGTTAATACTGCAAAAATAATTTCTATCTTCATTCAGATGAATGAAAAAGTAAATGAATCCAGTTCCCTTACCTTATTTGAATACTCCATTAAACAAAATGAGCTGATACTAAAAACTTGACTACCAAAAATAAGCTTTTAACTTTAAAATCTGTGACATATTTCTAAAGATACAAAATATTTCACTTTCTGATACCATTTTGAATGATGATTGGGTAAATTATTGTTAGAAAAATGCAGGTGGTTAATGTCTGCTAGCCTGTTTTGAGAAGAACCTGCTTTGTGATTTCTGGTAGAAACGTTGCCTATCAGTGTTCCTTTAAGAGTCATGCTTTTTACTTTCTTATTTGGAACATGATTCAGTCAAAGAATTCAGAGCACATCATTCCTAAATATGCCACTTTGGCATAGAATTATTTTGAGCTAAAGCCACTTGAAAAACAGCAGGTGCAAGATCACTCTGACCTTCATTCTTTTTCTTGAAAGACATCAAATTCCTATGTGAATGATGTCCTCCCTCTACCAGAAGGAACATGACATTCTTATTACCAAAGAAAGAATGAGGCATACTAGTATATACTAACTCCTCAAACTAATTTATTTCTCTCTTGATCCTTCACCTAATTGCAATATTATTTTCACAATTTACTACTCTTTGTTTAATCCTGTCTAATATATACAAATAATATAATATATATAAATATACATATGTTCAACTCTTGTATGTGGGTCTGCATTTTGTTATAGGAGACAACCACCTTGACATACATCATACAAATTGTACTAAATAAATTTCTATATTTTTTCTCCTTTCAGTTTAAGTCTTCAGTCCAGTTTAAAAATCATGACTAGGGGCTGGAGAGACGGCTCAACAGTTAAGAACACTGGTTGTTCTTGCAGAAGACCCGGGTTTGAATCCCAGCACCCACATGGCAGCTAACAACTGTCCATAACTCCTGTTCCAGGGGATCCGACAGCCTCTTCTGTGCTCCGTGGGCATTTATAAGTAGGTTTAGAAATATTTCAAATGTAAAAACAAATTACCTTTAGTCAT
>NW_008355363.1:2949434-2978991 GCF_000622305.1 Nannospalax galili | reverse complement strand
AATCATGACTAAAGGTAATTTTTTTTACATTAGAAACATTTCTATAGCTACTTACAAATTCCTATATCAATGAATGAATGTAGAATAACCTAATAAATCTAAATATACACTTGATTTATACTATCATATTAGATGATAAATATCTATCCAGCTAATAAATATATATGGAGTGTAAATTTGAAAAATTGACAGTCTTAGTACCTGATTGCTGCTCACTATTACTAATCAACTTTTCATCTACTTAGCTGAAATTATGTATTAGTAATATAGTTTTTAGTGAATTTTCAATAGCACATCTTATATATAGTGACTCAAATTTCTTAAAGCTACAATAATGTAATAATTAATAAAATTTACTTAAAGCCTGGAAATCATTTATATTCCATCAAAAATTCATAGCATAAATCAGGAAACTTAATGTGGTCTTTCCAAACTAGAAGATTCTGCTATCCATAGTTTCAACCAATTTCTCTCAGTAAAACTGCTGGTTAAAAACCTCTTATTGGAGAATTTTCTTTCTAAAGTAGGTAATTGTACTGAAAGCTATGACTTTATGATGTGGAAATAACTTGCACATTAATAAAACTAGAAACTAAATACATACCTAATGAGATTTTGTGATATAAACAAGAAATGGAAAGCATGAGAGTAACTGTGCTCCATCCACCCTTAAGACTAATTAATCCTATAGATTAATGGGCTAGACATGATAGCATAGCAATTAAGAGGTGACAGATATTCCTCATGGAGTCAGTGGTTTCATCATGGGGAAAATATTTTATTTCAGTACACTCACGCTCCATTACAAATAAAAACTCCATAATAGAAAAAGTCAGGTGGTTTCTATTTTTTAGCATTTGAAAACAAAATAGCAGTAGAGAAGTCATAATTAAGATCGATTTTATCCTATGATATACTTATCAGATACAGTTTTAGTCAAATATCAGATCTAGAGCTATAGATGTTTAAAATTAATCCAGTGCATGACCCTAAGCTTCTGGGCATATGCACGAAGTTAATTGGACTCAGTGGAATAAATCAATAATTAAAATTATACACAGAAGAGGACTTGAAGTCGGAAAAAGATGAGATGGTGGGGGGGATCCTTGAACTAGTTGAAGGGGAAAGGGAGGGATGGGCTTGATCAAAATGTTATGTTTACTGGAGCCAGCAGCTTGCCTGGGTAAGTTTGGTTGCCATGCCCACTGTGCCTTGACTTCCTCAGCCTCATTCACCCTCCGAGCTCTGCCACCCCATCTCTCCTCCTAGCAGAGGCACATGCACATTTCTTGTCTTGCCACCCCAGACCTCTGGACTGACCTCTTGGCCCAAACTCTCCACTGCTTCCTGATTCTTTGCACCCAGACCAATTCAATTCCTCCCTGTAATTACCAGGAGCCCTTCAGCCTCTTCTCACCTTTACCTCCCTTTGCATCCTTTGGAGCCAGCATCTTTCCTGCATCCTGCTCCCATGCCAGACCAGCCCTCAAATCCCTGAGGCCAGCATGTTTCCTGGAGGTATCCAGACCTTAGGAGAAAGCCTGAGAGCATCTGTTCCACATCCGACATTGGGTTCTGTGGGAACTCCTGAGCAGCAAGATGAAAGCAATTTGGCCACTCCAACAGAAAATCAAAAGAGAGAACCTGAAGCCTAGACCAAACAGCTTTCCATGCCCAACAAGTAAACCACAAAGGCACATAAAGTTTGCGAAACAAAGCAGACCTAAACTCAACAAAGGAAGGCATGAGTCTCACACAAGAACCAGAATCTACAAAAGAAATTCATATGTCAAAGTCACAGAGAAGAGCAAAATGAGAACCCCCTAGACATAAAACAGGACATGGAACTCAAAGGAACAATTTTAAGGATGATAAAAGAATTCAGAAGGATTCAGTGAATTTAAAGAACACAAAATAAATCAAAGAACCGAAGGAAGATAGGGATAAAATTCTGAATGCATTCAGAAAAGAGCTAGAAATATTGAAGAATGCTCAGGTTGAAATGAAGAAGGAAGTGAAACACTCAGTAAGCCAATTAGAAACGACAGGAGAATGCCTCACTAATAGGATGAATGAAATGGAAAACAGAATATCAAGACTGGAAGATAAAGCATATGACTAAGACACTCAAACAAAGATTATGAAAAATTTAAGAAAACTCAAGAATGGAATATGCAGGAATTGTGTGACACCATTAAAAGACCAAACTTATGAATCATGGGCATATAGGAAGGAGAAGAATCTCAGCATAATGGTACAGACCAGATCTTCAACAGGATTGTAGAAGAAAATTTCCCCAAATTAAAGAAAGACATGCCCATACAAATACGAGAACATATAGAACACCAAATAGACAGGACCAGAACAGAAACACTCCACAGCACATAATGGTAAAAATACTAAGTGTACAGAGAACAAAAAGACAATCCTGAAAGCTGCAAAAGAAAAACCAGTCACATATAAAGGAAACTCATCATAATTACAGTTGACTTTTCAGTGAAAACTATGAAAGCCAAAAGAGCCTGGACCGAAGTAGTTCCAGTTCTAAATGAGAACAGACGCCAACCCAGCTTACTTTACCCAGCTATATTACTCAGCTATATGTCTACTATAGTCAAATAGGAATGAAAGAAATAGGCTGAAAGAATTCAAGTCCAAATAACCAGCCCTTCAAAGATTTATTGAAGCAATACAAAGAGTTGAAGAAAGGAGCTACTATACCCAAGGGGTTATGGAAAGAAACTTAATGAAGGTAAAATATGGAAATGCACAGCTACACCAAGAATGTGAACAGAAATAAAAATGTGAGGGATCAATACTCATCTTTCATTAATAATTTTAAATAACAATGCAGTGAACTCGCCAGGCAAAAGACACAGACTATTTGAATGGATTAAGAATAAAAACCCATCTTTTTGTTTTCTGTAAGAAAACATCTCACTTTCAAGGAGAGATACTACCTTAAGGTGAAAGAATGGAAAAAAAATATACCGAACGAATGGTACTAAGAAAAAACCAGGCGTTGCAATTCTAAAAATCTGAAAAAATAGACTTTTTTTGATATTTTTGAGACAGGGTCTCCCTGTAGCCACAGCTGTCCTGAAACCCACCTGTATAGACCGGGATGGCCTTTAACTCACAGAGATCCTCCTGACTCTGCCTCGAGAGTGCTGGGATTAAAGGCATGCACCATTACAACCAGCCTGAAAAAATAGACTTTAAAACTTTAAGAGATAAAGGAGGCCACTTCATTCTGATCAAAGGAAAAATAAATGAAGAAGATATTACAGTCATGAACATATATTCACCAAACTCTGGTACAGACAAATTCATAAAATCAGTACTACTGGAATTTAAGACCCAGATTAATCCCAACACATTAATAGTGGGGGACTTTAATACCTCATTGTCTCCATTAGATATTTCAACAATACAGAGAATTAACAGAGACATCTGAAATAAACAATACCATATATTAAATGGACCTAACAGAAATCTACCGAATATTCAACCTTTCACATTTATTTTGTGTTTTTCTTCTAAGCAATACACAGTTGAATCAAATGGACTTAACAGATATCTACCGAGTATTCTACCCAAACACCAAAGGACATACTTTGAACTCAGCAATCCATGGAACTTTCTCCAATATCGACCATATACTGGGGTGCAAAACAAACCTCAACAAATACAAAAAGATTAAAATAATTCCATGCATTCTATCAGACCACAGTGCAATAAAGATTAAAATCAATGTTAGAAGAAACCCTAATAACTACATGAACACATGGAGATTAAACAACAGACTCCTGAATGATGAATCTGTCAAAGGAGAAATTAAGAATGAAATAAATGTATTCCAGGAACTAAATGAAAAGAACAATGCAACACAACAAAACTTCTGGAACACATTGAAAGCAGTCCTTAGAAGGAAGTTTAGAGCTCTAAGTGCCTACATTAAAAAATCAGTAAGAACACAAATAAATGATTTAACTTTGCAACTCAAGACACTTGAAAAACAACAAATGGAACACAAACCTAGCAGACAAGAAGAAATAACAAAAATCAGAGCAGAAATTAGTGAAGTAGAAACAAAGAAAACTGCAAATAATCAACGAACCCAAGAGTTGGTTCTTTGAAAAGATAAACAAGATTGACAGACCCTTAGCCCAGTTAAACAAAAGAAAGCACACCTACAAATCAAGAAAATCAGAAATGAATGGGGAAACATCACAACAGACACCAAAAGGATCCAGAACATTATAAGGGAATACTTTAAAAACCTGTATTCTACTAAATTTGAAAACCTAAAAGAAATGGACAGAAATCTAAAAGCATGGGAACTGCCAACACTAAACCAAGAAGAGGTTAACAGCTTAAACAGACCCATAACACATAAGGAAATTTAAATAATAATACAAAACCTCCTGACTAAAAAAAGCCCAAGACCAGACAGATTTAAAGCAGAATTCTACCAGACATCTATATCCAATACTACATAATTTATTCAAAAAGATAGATATGGAGGGAGAACTTCCAAATTACTCCTATGAAGCCAGCATCACTCTAATACCAAAGCCAGGTAAAGATACAACCAAAAAAGAAAACTGTAGACCCATATCCTTAATGAACATAGATGCAAAAATTCTCAACAAAATATTTTCAAACCACATATGGACACAGATCAGAAAGATCATCCACCATGATCAATTCAGTTTTATTACAGAGATGCAGGGATGGTTAAATATATGTAAGTCAATAAATGCCATAAATCATATAAATGAGCTAAAAGACAAGAACCACATGGTCATCTCTATAGATGCAGAGAAGGCCTTTGACAAAGTTCAACATGCATTTATATTAAAAGTCCTAGAGGAAATTGGGCTAGAGGGAACATACCTCAACATAATTAAAGCCATATACAACAAACCCACACCCAATATCATTCTAAATGGAGAAAAATTGGAAGCATTTCCATTAAAATCAGGAACCAGGCAAGGCTGTCCACTATTTCCACTCCTTTTTAACATAGCACTTGAAACTCTTGTAAGAGCAATAAGACAAGAGAAGGAAATTAAAGGAGTAATAATTGGAAAAGGAGAGATGAAATGATTCCTTTTCACAAATCATATGATATTATAGCTAAAAGATGCCAAAAAAGTCCACCAGAAAACTCCTAGAAATTAACATGTTCAGTAAAGTGGCAGGTCACAAAATTAATCTACAAAAGTCTGTAGTCTTTCTACATACCAATAACAAGCAACCAGAGAAAGAGTATATGGAAACACTCTCTTTCACAATAGCCTCAAAAACAAGAAAATATTTCAGAATAAACCTGACATTAAACACCTCAACAATGAAAAATTTAAATTTTTAAAGAAAGAGATTGAAGAAAACATCAGAAGATGGAAGGACCTCCCATGCACATGGATTGGAAGAATTAATATTGTGAAAATGACCATTTTACCAAAAACCATTTATAGATTTAATGTAATGCCAATCAAAATCCCCATGGCATTCTTCACAGATTTGGTAGAAACCATACTAAGATTCATATGGAAGCACAAAAGATCTCCAATAGCCAAAGCAACCCTAAGCACTAAGAACAATGCTTGGGGGATTATTATACCAGACTTTAAAGTGTATTACAGAGCTATAGCCATAAAAACAACATGGCACTGGCACATAAATAGACTCATAGACCAATGGAACAAAACTGATGACCTAAATATGAGTACATGCAATTTCAGCCACTTGATATTTGACAAAGGGACCAAGAACATTCACTGGAGGAAAGACAATGTTCAGCAAATGGTACTGGCAAAACTGGATCTCCCCCTGTAGAAGAATGAAACTAAACCCCTATCTTTCACCTTGCACAAAAGTCAACTCAAAATGGATCAAAGGCCTCACTGTGAAACCTGAAACTCTGAAATTGTTAGAAGAAAACATTGGCAATAACCGACAGGATATAGGTGTAGGAAAGGTTTTCTAAACTGGACATCATTGCTCAGGAAATAAGGTCAAGAATGAACAAATGGGACCTCATTTAACTAAAAAGTTTCTGTACATCAAAAGAAGCAACCAAGGAAGTGAACAGAAAAGCCTCAGAATAGGAGAAAATCTTCACTAGGAACACATCTGACAGGGGTTTAACATCCCGATTATGTAACGAACTCAAAAAAGAATCAAGACAGGAATTAATCCAATTAAAAATGGACTAAGGAACTGAACAGAGAGTTCTCAAAAGAAGAAATAAAGATGGCTAAGAATCATCACAATTGGTGTTCAACATCATTAGTAATTGGGAAATTGCAAATTAAAAGCACTTTAAGATTTCATCTTACCCCAGTCAGACTGGCTGAGACCAAGAGAACAAGTGATACCAAATGTTGGAGAGGATGTCGGGAAAGGGGAATGCTCATCCACTGCTGGTGGGATTGCAACCTTGTTCTAACTCTATTAAAAGAAATGTGGAGAATTCTAAATAAACTACAAATGAACCTACCATTTGATCCAGTTATACCACTCCTTGGCATATACCCAAAGAACTCATACTATTGCAAAGACACTTGTACATCCATTTTTGCTGCTGCTCTTTTCACAATAGCTAAGAGATGGAAGCAACATAAGTGTCTCTCAACTTATGAGTGGATAATGAAAATGTGGTTCATTTATACAATTGAGTTTTACTCAGCAATAAAGAAAGATGAAATTATGAAATTTGCAGGTGAATGGATGGAACTAGAAACTTTTGTACTAAGTGAAGTAACACAGACTCAGAAACAGACTTCGTGTCCAGTCTAGGAAGAAGAGGGTTAACACAGAGGAAACATTTCCTCCAGGGTTCCAAGTGAAGCCAGCCACAGTCGAGAAGGACCTTTGACTTATCTTTACATAGATGGAACTGGTAAAAGAAAAGAGTCAGAGGCTCCTCCCAAGCTCATATGACCCCTGAGGAATAGATCCTCAAACAACCTTAAGAGTAAAAATAAATTGGTTTATCTGGGCCAACTGTATGTTCTTAAACAGATAAGAGAATGTATAACCAAAGGTTAAAGGGATCAATATAACTCTTTAAGAGTCCATGTGTCTAGCTAAAAGCTATGTAACAAGAAACAATGCCAGACAGGAGATATTTTTCTTTGAGTTTTTGGCCAGGGTGGCCCAAGAGACTCCCAGACAGTAACCCAGCATAGAACTGGGAAAATGAACAACAGTCCCCAGTCTTATCTAACGGAATATTGGCAACTCATTGCTGCTAGGTGAGGAAGAGCTGATCTTCCTACAACAAGGAACTCTAGATAGGCTGACTAGATTCAGCGGATGGAGAAGCACTGTAGAACAGTAACAGGGAGTACAGAGTATACGGCTCCAGTGGTGGGGAGGGGAGGAAACTATGGGAGGGTGAAGTTTGGGAAGTGGGTATATAGATGAGTAAGTTTGTTTGGGATGTTCTGTATGAAATACGTTTTTTTGCAGCACCCATGGAGGTCAGAAGAGTGTGCCGGATTCTTCTGAAACTAGAGTTGTGAACAGTTATTACCACCATGTGGGTACTGGGAATTGAATCCAGGTCCTCTGCAAGAGCACCCAGTGTTTTTAACTTCGGAACAATCTCTCCAGTTCTAAGGAAAACTTTAAAAATAATTCAAAATGATTAAGAGAGTGACTGTAGATAAACTGACTATAGTCCAGTGGATGAGCTTTCACTAAGGGACTTCTGGGTACAAATGATTGACTGGATAGACCTTAACATACATGACAAAATGCATGAAATCTGGTGGGGGCTCTGCAGGGTGTGGATGGGAGGGGGTCTAAACTTGATTAAAATCTGTTACGTGAAATGTACAAAAATTCAGTAAAACATATACATAGAAAATAGAAAAAAACATGAATATTTTAAAATGCACATATTCCAGTACATTCTTGCTGGCATACACTTGACACTTAATGAGAGTTTTCAAAGTAAATGAATGTCATTACATTCACAGTGGAAATGAAAAGAGCTCAAGGAACACTTTGAGAACACTAATTAAAAATGCCTTACTTGAATTTAATTCTAACTAATACTGATTATTCTGTTAATATCCTATCATCCCAGAAGAATATGTTTGCACTCTAGGTGTCAACCTTACTCTCTGTGACAGATGTTTGTATTATTACCAGGTGCCAGGCTTTCACTAGTTCCATAGCCTCACACTGGGTTTCTTTATCTCTAAGAATCTACAAATTCATTGACAATTTTAATGCTTATAAAAGTATTTTAATAAGAGGTACACCAAAACAAAAACTAGCCAAAAGATTATTCTTCATGAAAAAGAGCTTAGAGTTGAAAATGAATGGTATAGAAATCTAGAGTTAAAGATATCATTCTTAAATTGGAGGGTATTTAATTGCACTTTTATGTATGTCTGTTATAGCACACTTTAAAAAGCAATTATTTTCAAGAACTGACAGTTTTGGTCAATGTGTTTTTCTTCAACTTTAAATTATTTGAATCCTAGTAGAAACCATGCCTCTGAACATGAACAATGAGGAAGTCAATGATATCTCCCAACAGTCTGGATAAATGCAGTGATCTCTAGACACAGTGCTTTATGTGGAAATATCTTAGGTGAAATGAAATACATTGAGAAATGAAACAATTCATGAAAAGGAATTGTACAAACAAATTTCATACAGCCAATTCATCTCATTTAGGTTGTGAGTCAATTAAAAAATTTTGTAAAACTAATTGTGAGTTATTTTGTTCCTGATACAAATGAAATTAAAGCTAGGGCCATTTTGTGTGTTCTTCTATCACTAAATTAAGTCACGTTTAAGGTAGAAGAAGTGTGTGTTAATGTATTTTAATTTTCTATTATATTAGTTTTACTCATTTAAAATACAACAGTTAAAAACGTTAAAATTGGGAATTCTTTTACTGCTCTGTATCAAAGAGTAGTCACATAGTTGATATATCACAAAAACACGAAAATATACTCTGTAAGAATCCTTTATTATTTTATTTTATGCTCTCCATCAGCATATACTTCTGAGACCCTTTGGAATGAGATTCTGAAATAAATAATCACTAATCATTTTATGTGCTACACAGAATCTGTTTTATTTTCTGTTCTATTCATTATAATCTATTGATTGTCCTGGAATATAGGAGAGAGTTTGCTTAGATAGTGATCATATATTATGAAAACTACTGAATCAGTACATTTAAAAATAATAAGTGCATATGATTCCTTCTGTTTAAAAGATAATTCAAACTTTATCTAACCGTAATGAGATTATGACTAACTCTTTAATTATCATACTGTAATACAAATCTGATTATCTTACTATATACTTCCAAAGTATCTAAACACTTTTATTCAGGAACCATCAAACTGTCTGTCCACAACTCATACTAACGTTCAGATCTCAACCTCTCTAGTACATCAAGGCCACATAAAATATTTTCCAACATACTGCAGTCTTTTCATTTTACATTATTTATCTAAATTGGGGCTAGAATATTTTGCTTGTTTTATTCTCTCTAATATAACCATTGCCTCCAAAAATAACAAGGACAGCATAGGTTGATACAATAAATAATTGTCAAATTTAAATTAATGTATTTAAAGGATTAATATGGTCTTAAAGAGTATGATCATTACTGAACTTAGTGTTATTATTTAGAAATATAATCGTTTCAATGAATAAAAACTTCTGGATTTTAATTTGACTCAAATAAGAAGAAATTAAAATACCACCCTTTTTCCATCTTACATTTGTTCAGAAATGAATATCCAGATATATATTCAGAGAATAATGGACAACTACAAATATTTTTCTGTATCTCAGAATAAATGTCACCTATATTTTAAAATAGTAGTTTCAGTTGAAGAGTGCATGACAGAACAACTGTGTAAAACTAATATGTATTGACTTCTAATAACCAGAATGCAGTTTGTGCTTGGTGCACTTAAAGTGGCAGAGAAGAGGAAGACATGAAAGAAGAAAAGAAGACAGAGTAATTATAGTAATTAAAAAAAAAACAAATTGGACAAGACAATATAAAATGTCTGGATTGGTGATGTCAGCAAGACAGTAGGCTAGGCAGTTCCTGGAACGTCCTTTCCCACAGAAACACCAGGCAAATGAAATAGTTGCTGAAAGTAGCATTGTTGGCAGTCTCAAAAATAATGAAAAACGTGTAGCAAGCAAGTGAACTACAATTTCAGTCTAACCCAAAATTGTGCAAAATTTCACAACATTTTTACTTGACATTACCCTATCCCTTCTCTGGCACTACTTTCGTAGTAGTGTGCTGCACAGCTGAAATTCCTTCCTTTCTAAAGGCAGAAACATGTTAGAAGCTATTCGCAGCATTATATCATGATTGAAATGCAAAAAATCTTTGATTTACTCTCAGCTGAAAAAAAGCAATGGAAAATTGTGGCACGTTGTAGAAAGAAGTCAGACACTAATGAAAACAGTGGTGGGCACCAAGGCAAATAAGACCTACAGTGCTGCTCCAGAGGCATAGACACCTCTGCTGGAAAGTTGTGGACAAAGGAGTAAATAAATATCATAAGCCTCAACGGAAGTAGAAACCATGTTTTAGAAAAAATAAGTCACTTAAATGCAGACACGAATTTATAGGAAAACTGGTAGAAGGCACACAGAAAGACCAAGGAATAAAAACAGTTTAGGAAAATCTGAGGAGACCATAAGTCTTCACAACAGAGTAATTAGTGCAAGTATATAGAATGTAGAGAAACTGTGTAGTTTTTTTTTTTTTTTCAAATGTTACATTTTCAGTATCAAGGAGGTAAGGCCAAAGAAGGGGAAGAGGAGGAGGAGGAGGAGGAGGAGGAGGAGGAGGAGGAGGAGGACGATGACGACGACGACGACGAGGAGGACGATGACGACGACGACGACGAGGAGGAGAAGGACGACGAGGACGAGGATGAGGAGCACGAGGAGGAGGAGGACGATGACAGGAGGAGGAGGACGAGGAGGATGAGGAGGAGGACGATGACAACGACGACGATGACGAGGAGGAGGAGGACGAGGAGGAGGAGGACGAGGAGGATGAGGAGGAGGACGAGGATTAGGAGAAAGAGAAGGAGGAGTAGGAGGAGGAGGAGAAAATCAATCAATCCTAGAAACAGACTTCAAAGAATTATAAATTTTGTACTTAATTGTGAAAGACGTAAAACCAATCCCATTCACAATTGCCTCAAAAAATTAGCAATAACATTAACTAAGGAAGTTGAAAAACCACGACCATAAATTCAGTGAAACACTGAACATAGAAACATAACACATGACTTCAAATTATGTTACAGAGACAGAATAACAACAAATCATGAGGCCAACACTAAAATAGACCTATAGAATGGAATATATAGTACTCAGAAATAATTCCATGCAGTTACAGTAATCTGAGTCACAACAAAGTTACCCTCTTTTGTATATCATGTGGGGAGTACATGAAAACATTTTAACATTGTGGAAATGCCATTCAAAGCAATATTGAACTTATATCTCACTCCAATTAGAATGGCTATCATGAAGAAAACAGCCTTTGGAGCACCTTAGAACATTTATATAGTTTATGATGGGAGTGTACATTAGTCAACCCAGTATGAAAATCAGGAACGTGTTTATTACAAAAATCCTAAAAATAAAATTACATATGATCCACTTCTACCACTTCTGTGTATATATCCAACAACAAAATCTAAGTTATCAAGGCACTTGTATAACCATGTTTATCATATTGCTATTAATAATAGCCTGAGCATGAAAGCAGCCTAGATGCCCATTAACAAATAAATGGAAAAGAACATGTGGTATATATACACAGTTGTAAAAAATAGGGAAATTGATTGATGGAAAATGGATGGAACTGGAGATCATGTCAAGAAAAATAGGGCAGAGGTAGAGGAACTATTTTGGAAGAGGAAGTGTAACAATGTAGTTGATGGACAGAAGAGAAACGTGGGGGAACATGATATATTATACACATGTATGCAAAGGTCAATGAAAACAACTATTTGTATACAGTTGATATATGCTATTATTTCAGAACATTCTATAATTGCAAATGATAATTTCAGATTATGAAAAGTTAAGTAATTAATGTACTATGAAAGCAGATAAAAATGTTAAAATAATTTGTCAGCCGTGAAGAATCTCATCCCCTGCCCACAAAAGAAAAAAAAAGTAATAAGGAAAGATTGTATTTATGATGTTTAGAAATTACATAAATAGAATCATTATCACACATATAAATACAGGTAAATCAAGTGAACATGTATTTTAAAGATGTCAAAAAGGGTGAATTGAAAAAAAAAAAAAAAAAACCTAGCTGGGCATAGTGGTACCTGCTTTTATTCCCCAAAATTTGGAGGTTTGAACAAGTTTTACATGGCCAGCTTTGGTTGCATAGTAAGCTCCAGATCATCATGGGCTACACTGATAGACTCCATGTCAAAAAGCCAAAAAAATGAAAACCAAGAGCTCAAAACAAAATTAAGATATGCCTTTCCCCCAAAGACCCAAGAACATGCAGCAAAAGAATATTCTAAGGAACTTGGAAGTTTAAATGAAGAAGGTGAAAAAAAGAAGGCAGGTGTCCTAGTCTGTTTCTTCATTGCTGTGACAAAACACTCTGACTAACACCAACTAGGGGAAGAAAAGGTTTATTTGTATTACATCTCCCAGGTTACAGTTCATCAGGGAGCCCTAGGTAGGAACTCAGGGCAGGAACCTGGAGGCAGGAGCTGGAACATAGGCCATGGAGGAATGCTGCTTACTGGCTTGCTCCCCTGGCCCCTGCTCAGCCTGCTTTCTTATGCAACACAGGCCCACCTGCCTGGGGTGGCACCACCCACAGTGGGCTGGGCCCTCTGATCACTGAATAATCAAGAAGGTGCCCCATGGACATGGCCACAGGCCAGTCCAATGAAGGCAATTCCCCAATTGAGGCTCCCTCAACCCAGGTGTGTCAAGTTGACACTAAAGCTGTCCAGCACAGCAGGTTAATTATCTAAATTTTCTGAAATAGTCATTGAATCTCCTGAGTTGGAAGAGGGATTTTTAAAAAAAAGGTCAGGTTTGGAGCACTCGCCTTTAATCCCAGCACTCAGGAGGCAGAGGCAGGTGGATTTCTGTGAGTTCCAGGCCAGCTGGGGCCACCGGGAGACCCTATCTCAAAAAGACCCAAAAAATAAAATAAAATAAAATAAGTAAAAACGTTAAAAGTTTCAATCAGCCCTGAGAATAATGTGATGAGAATTAATAAGAACTAATGAAGAAATGTTTCCCAGAAATATAAAGTATTCTGGTACAGTTAAAACACATGAAATTGTAATGGTCATACACTGGCCCCTTTAGACTCTATTGTTGAAGATACCACATACGTCCCACTTAGGACTTGGAGTAACTGAGCTGGAACTGATGTAAAGTATATAAACCATAATGATGACTGGCCCTGTAAATTATCTCTATTGGTTTAGTAGTGCCACTTTTGGTGACATACAACCAACAGCTTTCTAACTGGACTTAAGGACTGCTCAGTAGTTGGGAATTCACATGTGATATTGGAAACATAGTCAAGTACACATGGCTGGAAATGTTATAGACCCTAGAGAAGAACCTATTACTGCCACTTTCCTAAACCAATGTAATATATTCTAATATACATCCTGATATTCACAGACAAGTGTAGCTCTCACCACTTCCATCAGTTACTTTCCTGTTTCTCTGATAATTTCCAATGACCAAGACAACTTACACAAAGAAGTGTTTATTGGCCTTTTGGCTCCACAGTGAAAAGAATCCATTATGGGATCAAAGGGAGCTGAACACTCACATGTCTAAGCATGCCCAGGTAGAAGAGAAAGCAAATTCAAATTTGGACCAGGCTATCAACTCTCAAAGTCTGCACCTAGTGACATGCTTTCCCCAGAGAGGCCACACGTCTGAAATGTTCTGTGATCTTCCACCAATTAAATGTTCAAAGACTTGATCCTTTGGAGAACATTGCTCAGTCAAACAACAACACCGCTCATCAATGAAGAATTTGTTTTGCAACAGATAGAGATTATTACATACATGAAATACAACTGTTCAAAATGAAGAGAATAAGTGACACTGGGATGCCCAAAGTGCTACAGGGCAATTCATATTCCTTTTATAGGCGGTCTTGGAAGTCTGGAAAAAAAAAGCACAACATATTGACTGTTGTTTGATGAGTTTATGATGTTCAATATGAATGATAGCTTAGGAATCTGCAAAAGACCTGCAATACCCATAAGTATGTCTAGTGTGTATAGATGCAAGATTGCTGTTGTTTATTTATTGTCCATACAACTTCTTAAATATGTATCATGCAATAGAAAAGAACTTTTTAATAAGCTAAATATGTGGATTCCCTGATATTACAGAACTGACAAGATAAAGACGAGAAGTACATTCTTGTAGTAGAGACATATACACAAACTTTCATTTTGAATTGTTTGATCTTCAGTTCATTTCTCAGTTGTGTATTTGATAACTCTCCACAATGTAATTACTTACCTGACTTACAGGTATCAAATTTAGATAATCTCAGTTTTTTAAAATGGATAATCTACTTAGCATTTCATATGCAGTATTTCAATTGCAACAATTCATGTGCAAATTCAAAATATTTTGAGCATTAAAATGTTGCAGTGTTTCAAATAATATAAAAATAGAAATAATGATATTACTCTAAAATAAATTTTCAGTGTAAGGGAAATGTAACATCATAAAAGCAAGACATAAAGCTATATTCACTTTCAGAAACTGATAAAAAGTACTGCTCAAGCACTTCTATAGAAGGAAACAATTCTAGTTGATATAGTTTTAAATTAGTTATATTTTAAGCTTTGTAAAACACTTCAGATCTTTCATATTCAGATAATTTGTAAAAACTGATTTCCTAAGGAGTGAGAAAATAAGGATGTAAGCAGTGAAGCTTGAGAGAGGAATTAATTCATGCTCAGACATAGGTTAGTTTGTTCTTGCAGACAACTCATCTAAAAAGACATTCATTACTGGCTCAGTGCAAGTCACTGAGGAGCACCACATGATGATTTTTTTTAATCAGTGTCGCAACTGTGTATTTTTAAGAAATGATTAAAAAATTTACAGAATCACAAAATGATTCCATCTGTGATAAAATGTCAAGTCTATGGTATTATAGCCATAATAGAACAATTCTGTTTGCATTATGTTCTTAGTTAACAGTTCGGTTTGTTTGTTCTAATAAGACTGACTTACCATGCACATAGCCCAAAATGTAATGATAATAGAGATTTTGCATACTTTTAGTCACTGAATTATACATACTGTAGTTCATGCTTGCTCTGTATATCTTAAAACAGCATAGCCAATCAAATACATTGTGTTGTGAAATGAATTGAATGCCGAAAATACTGATTTTGATGTGCTACAGTTTTTCATGGAGGCATGACTTTACTTTAAACTTTAAATTCTATTACTTTTCTTTATCAGACTTGAGACGAAAGTGAATCTTACATTTCAAGTTGTTCATTGCATTGTGTCTGTGTACCAAGTGGTGTAATCATCCATATCTGTTCCAAGAAGTCTATTTAGATGTTTTAAGTTAATATAGCACCCTGTAGACATTTAATTAGAGTTAGAAATCACGGTGCTTTTACTTTACTTCTGATCAATAAGCAAAATAATGAGAAAGCAAATTGTACTCTACTAGTGATGATCACAAGTAATCAAGTCTTTTGAATACCACAAGTGTGGAGATAACTCACATATACAAAACACATTTATGCTCCTCCATTTCCATTCACTAATTAAGTGAATATGTGTGTGTGTGTTTGTATTAAAACAGGTAGTTTTCATAAAAGAATATAAATGAAAAATAGAAACAGCTGCCCCAGTCATCAGCCAACACACCTGAAAAGTGTATCAAAATCGGTTCTTAGAGAATTTTTATACTATAGCTAACAGCTGACAACTTTTTGCATGAATTACATTTAAATTGTGAAAGGATCTCAGACTAGTGACAACTGATGAAAACACACATACATATGCTTTATTAATACAATACAGCATGAAGTATAAAATTCCTTATATGACTAATAGCAGATCCCCTATGAGCATAATTTCTAAAAATAAAGAACCTGTCCTATGAGAGCTGCTGAGGGAGGTGGCTTCTAGGTCAGTTATAGCTTGATTCGTTCAAGTCCTGTATTCAGAGTTTGCAGTGTCTTCAGCAACAGGCTTTAGTTTCAAGTCCTGGGAAGCAACAAATGGCAATGGCAATAGCCTACATTGTTTGGGGTACCCCTTGGCCTACCCTGGACAACAATTCAAAGGGAGGTTTCCTATGTCTGGCACTGGTGGTTTTTGGTATATTCTGCTTACACAGTCTATGGCTCTTGGGGAAATCACTGTCACTCTATGTAGCATATATTCAATATACATACATATGTGTGTGTAGATATATGCATATGTATTACATTTCTACTTTTATGTAAGCTTACATAATAGTATTCTTACTCCAGATTTCTAGATAGGCTGACTAGACTCCAGTGGATGAATTTGCACTGGAGAACATCTGGGTACAAATGCTTGACTGGCTAGGACTTAACATGTAAGGTGGAATACATAAGGTCTGGTGAGGGGGCATGAATGCAGAGGGGCTCTAAATTTGATTAGGGACAGTTGTATGAAATGTACAAAAGTAAAATAAAAATTTAGAAAACAATAGCTAATGCCAAAAACAAAATGAAGAAATGAATATGCATTATTTTTCAAATTACTTATGAGTCTCAATTTTTGTAATCACATTCAATAAACTGCATTTATTTTTTAGACTTAAGCAAAGGACTAAACAGTTTACTGCTGTAATTTTATATGTTCTTATGAAAAAAAGGATTTTAATGATTCATTCAGAAAAATATGACCATTCTCCATTGAGAAGTTGATCTCTTCAAACTGATTTATTCAGGGTCACAAGCATTTGGCACTTGGTGCTTATTGCATTTTGACTTTTTCACGCAAGGCACATTTTCTGCAAAGAGGGATATTTCTGGCTGTCTTTTGCAATGCCAATCTCTATTATGGTGCTTGAGTTACCTAGAGTTGAAATCATTGGAACTCAGAGTTTAAGAGCACTGGCTGCTCTTGCAGAGGACCTGGGTTCATTTCCCAGCACACACATGGTGGGTAGCAACCATTCATAACTCCAGTTCCAGGGGATCCGATGCCCTCTTCTGATCTCCTCAGATATTACATGATGCAGGTGCACTTACATGCAGGCAGGCAATGCACTCATTCACATAAAATAAAAACAACATACAAAATATAAAAACAATTGTTACATATACATGACTTTTGTAAGAAATAGTTGCATAAGGGAACTGACATGGCCGAAGACTGTACTCCAATGATCATAGAAATCCCTCTGGAAAATACTCTGTAACACATAACCTTAATAGTTTGACTACATTTACTATATTAGATCTGAAGATATATACTTTAACTATCTCAGTTTTGGGGTTTTTCTTCTTTTCTTTTCTTTTCTTTTTGCTATTTAAGCAAAAATATCAAGTGTCCAATAATTCATTAATAAAAAAGCAGCTGCTCATGACCAATCAATCATGTTGTTTTGCATGGCTGCCTCTGTTGTTTATTATATCGAGATTCAAGTACTGTGCACTGACTTTTAATTTTTTATTGCACAGCTATTTAAATAAAGTTCATGCTGCATATGTAATGTAAATATTTTGAGAAATACATCACTTAATTGTTTTAAAGCTTGGATAAATAGTTAAATTAATAGAATTTATAAGATATATATACCTAGGCACATCAGAACTGAATTTGGCACTGTTTTTTCCTTCTTTAAAGATTTCAGTTTCATTAATTACATACCATAATTTTAGAGACACAAAAATTTTAATGTTATTAATGGATCCTTTTTATAAGCAGTATAATTTGCAGTTTCCTTACTGGCAAAGGAAGGCCAGTATGTGAAGAAAGTAAATGACTTCCTAATGAATGAAGAAAAGAGGAAAAATTGTGACAAATGTTGCTTCTTTCTTCAAATTATCTCCTAGGGTTCACTCTAGGGAATAAAAGTTGAAGCATTTACTAGAAGCAATGACATAGAAGGGGCTCCTGTTGGTCTAATCAAAAGAGACAACAGGAGCTGTTCTTTCATTCTATGTATGTACTGCTTGGTCAGCTGAAATACAAGGCTTGGGAAGCTGCAACACTTGGATGCACTGAAAGCAACACTTTGAAGTTCTTTTTTAAATTCACAATAGTTATATGGAAATTTGAGAGATACTTCATATTTGCACAGTCCTGAGATCAGAAAGTATATTTCCTTAATGTAGCAATTATTTACAAATCTGCAAAAATATATTACAACATTAATTTTTCCTTATCTCTACATCCTTCTAAAAGAATGTTGGGGTATAATGCATGCTTACGGTCAAAAGTAGATATAAAATGGGGAGAGGATCCAAGATGGTGGAGGACACATACGCAAGATGCAAGGTCTTCTAGGATCTCCAGAGATTAAATTGGGGTAGAAATGGATAACAGTTATTAGAATAGGTGTTTAATGGATAATAATCTCTCATCTAAATCATACTTAAAATAGGAAATTTTACAAAACAGAAAGAGACGTTCAGAGTTTGTCCCAAAGGAATTAGCCAGTATGGGGAGCTTCCTGTTGCCAGTGAAACACTTGTAAGACAGGAAGCCTCAGAAAATCTGCAATGCACTCTCAATAATAGACATTTTAATGGGAAATAATAAAAGATAATGTGGAAGGGAGAAAAAAAGTTACAGGTGAGCGATGGTGAGACAGCTCAGTGGTTAAAGACACTTGCTACCAAGCCTGACTTCATTCCCATACAGTGGAACGAAAGACCCAAACTGACCTTTGGAAAATGTGGTCTGACCTGCACACACATATTCACACACAAAAAAAAGACAGACAAACATACACACAAAAGTAGTTCTTTTTATTTTAAATTAGTGATATATGACATCAGCAGAGAAAAGATACATATTGAGAAAGCCACCTCCCCTTTTTACTCAACTTGATCAGTATTAGGATGTCATTTAAAAACAAATCCTTTCTCGGGGCTGGAGAGATGAATGTTTAAAAGCACTGGATGTTCTTGCAGAAGACCCTGGTGCAGTTCCCAGTATCCACATGGTGGCTAACTGTGGTCTGTTACTCCAGTTCCAGGGGCTCTGACAACTTCTTCTGACCTCCTTGGGAATTGCACAAATGGATTTATTTATATACACCCAGGCAAAACACACATACATTAAAAAAAAAAAAAAAGCTAAGTCTGCTATTCACTCTCCACAAATCCCCTGAAAACTATACTCTTTGAAAAATCAGAGCAAGTATCACAGGGCTATATACTGTAACCTAGCCAGCAGAATATCTCCAGATTTCTTTCAGAACTCATCAGAATGACTCAATCTGTGAAGATGAACCCAGAATCTAGAACTGAACCCCACAAAGTACTGCTTATGGGCCAGAATAGCAGTGAAGATCTTGCTCTTGAAGGACCATATGTGACATGATTAGTGAAGGACCACTAAATTACAGGATCAGAATACTCAGAAGCAAGAACAATAATCACAAATTGACCCATGAAGGAAGGCCCAGAGGTGTGACCATCATAGCCTACTGCCATTAATGAGACTGGCATGCGTGATATGATCATCTAATGGTGTTACAGACATCTGGAAACCTGAGAAGGAAGGTTGAGTCAAGGCTACAGCCAATGTTCACACAGGACTATCTTCAGACTCATGCCCCCATGGAGTGATTTCCCTTCATATTTCCCCTCCTTCATTCAATATCCAGTGACTATTTACCAGGACCTAAATTGTCCTGCTCTTTTCTTCTTTCATTTTTCTCTCCGTTTTCTCTTGTCTCTTCCCTCCCCTTTATTCTTTACATTTTCATTTTCATTTTGAATGTTTTCAAAGCACATAAGCTAGCATGAATCGTGGGAGTCCTGTAGGTTATCTGATTGCCATTTCTTTACCTCTTCATTTTCATCCTACTTTTAGTCAAAACTATGTCATCCTCCTTTATACCTATTACTTCTTTCTTTTTCCTTTTCCCTCATATACTCATTTTCAATCAACTCAATACTGTTATTAATATGGCTTATTATTAATTCTTTTTCACTCAGCACCATGGTTACTAATTCTTAGCCTATGCCATAGTATCTTTGTTCCATTTTATTTTAAATTGATTAGAATATAAAGAGTGATTATTAATTTACTAAAATTTTATGTTCCTAATTGTCCTACCTTTTAACTGTGATTGCTTTTGTAGATGGTATTATATTTTCATGGTGCAGAGCCCAATGACTTGAACATCAAATTGATTCATCAAGTTTACTGCAATCCATTTCTTGCTGAACATTGCAAATACTTCCAAAGAAAAAATAGCAATTCAAAACGAGAAACTAAAAAAAATAACCTAGTCCTATATTCACAAGTCCAAACACACTTTCAAAAAGAGGAAGTATGAAGAAAAAAGAAGCAGGACTCTTTAAAAAAATCACTGTCTTTATAGTAATGTCCTCCTATGAGAGGCAATTTGAAACTCTGAAAGACAAAAATATCAACACAGAATACTACACCTAGAAACCAGTTTATTGAAATTGAAGAAGGGTAGCTTTCTAAAACCAAAACAGTCTAAAAGAAATCATGACCATTAAACTATTAGTACAGAAGATTCATGAAGGAATCGTTCAGATTGACAAGAAAGGTAAAAACAATCATGGGACTCTAGAAGGAACATACAAAGCTAGAATCATAGTTAAGCAAGCGAAGGGTGCAAAAATACCAAACAGTACAAAAAAACCCAAATGGACATGAAAAAAAGCACATCTCTAAATAAGAACTCTGAATACTCCCAATCAAAATTACATGGAGTCAAAAAGACATGGAGTATTGGAACGGATTGAAAGAAAAAATTTGGCTCTTTGTTACCTCCAAGAAATACAACTCATCATCAAAGACAGAGAGATAATATGATGAAAAAAACAGTCAGGATTGGTGGCACATGCCTTTAATCCCAGTACTTGGGAGACTGAGGAAATATTATTGTTGTGAGATAAAGGTCAGCCTGGGTGGTCTACATAGGAAGTTTCAGAGCAGCTTGGACTACAATAGTGAGATCCTGTCTCAAAAAAGGAAACAAGTGAAGGAAAAAATACTCTAAGCAAATGGACTGCAATTCTAAATGTGATAAAATAGACTGTGAAAGGTTAGTCAGAGGAGATAAAATCGCTTCAAATTGATTAAGGGAATGGATTAATCAAGAGGAAATTACAATGCTATTAACATATGCACCCAACACTGTTTTACCTATTTTTGCTAACAAAAGATGTCTTTACATGATAAGGAGATACAGATTAAAAACAACACAATGATACAGGTGACGTCAAAGCCTCAACCTCACCAACATACAAATTTAACGGAGAAACATCTGACGTGATATCAAAAATCAGATGGCTCTGATACATATCTATAGAACATTTCATCCAAACATAGCAGAATACACATCCTCATCAGGATCCCATGGAACTCTTTCTAAAAATAGACCATATGGGATGGAAAGATGGCTCAGTGGTTAAGAACACTGACTGTACCCACATGGCAGCTAACGACTCTCAGTAACTCCAGTTCCAAGGGATCTGACAGCCTCTTCTTTCTTCCGTGGGCATTGCATGAATGACATGGGTGCACTTACCTACATGCAGGCAATACACGCATACACATAAAATAAAAAATATATATAAAAAATAGATCATATATTTTGACATAATGAAAATCTTAATGAATGCAGAAAAATTGAAACAATTCGTTGTATGCCATTAGATTACTGTGGAATAAAATGTAGAAATGAGGAACAGAAAATACAGATCATATATACCTTTATGAAGATTCAAATCAGGAGGAAATTGTAAAAATTCCAAGATTTGAAAACAAATGAAAGCACATTACCAAATTCTACCAGATATAATCAAAGTAGTCCTAAGAGATAAGTCTTTATCTACAATTGTCTACCTTAGACTACTGGAGTGATTTCGAATAAATAACAATGCCTTAAAGCTTCTAAAAAGCATGAACAAACCAAACTCCAAATCAGTAAATGGAAAGCCATAACTAAAATCAGGACAAAAATTTATGAAATGGATAAAAATATACAGGGTATCAGGGCTGCACAGTTGGCTCAGTGGTAAAGAGAATTGGTGGCTCCAGCACATGAGCTGGATTCAAATCCCAGCACCAGATTGAAAGCTAACAACTATCCAAAAATCCAGTTTCAGATGAATCCAGTGCCCTCTTCTGACTTCTATGGACATTGCAAAACAAAGGGTGCACTTACATACATGCAGGTAATACATTCATACACATAAAAAGATGAAAACTAATAAAATATTTTAAATGCAAGGAATAAATGAAATAAGGATTCAATTCTTTGAAAAATAAAGCATATTGCAGAAGAGGGGCTGGAAAGCATGTAAGAGCCATGGGTGGTGGATGACCATTGGGAAATAGTGTGGTCCAGGCTCCTGGGAAGTTCCTCCTATAAATGCACAGACATGGTGTCAGTATGTACAAGATCCATCAAGGCTCAATCAAGACAAAACAGGGTAGATTTGGGGAAATGAGTAAGAATCCCCAAGCTTAGCTGAAGAACAATTAACAACCAATAACTATTCCTACAGAGACAGTTTGTCATCCTTAAGGAAGTGAAACTGGATAGGTGGCCTTGTGTAACACAATCCCATGTACAATGAGCAGATATGATTATTTTGTTAAATAGTTATCTATGAGTCAGACATAGATCATACAATATCTGTATTAAATTATATAAGATTTTCAAAAATTTACAAGACCTCTTAAAAATTTATGAATATTGATGCTATATTAATAAATGAAAAAAACACAATGTCATATTTCTTATTAAAACCATTAAAATCATTTTTAATTTTCAACTTTCCACTACAGTAATGAGTTTTGTTTATTCATTTATGCATTACTTTTGTTCTGTTTAAATAGTTTATTTATTGAATCTGAAAAGATGCCTCAGCAATTACGAGCACTGGCTCCTCTTGCAAGAGACCCAGGTTCGAATCCCAGAACCCACATGGCTGCTAACAACCTCCTGTATCTCCAATTCCAGGGGATTCAACACCCTCTTCTGATCACAGGCACTGGATGACACTCATGCACTTACATACAGGCAGGTATACATACATTCATACATACAAAATTTAAAATAAATATGGTTTTTTAAATTTGTTTGTTTGTTAAGTTTGTCACCTCTGGCCACTATTAAGCCCAGTCCTCCGTACAAGTCTCTTTTCCATATTTTAGTAAGAGATTCTATTTCAACATTTTTTTCTGAAAATCATTCAGCTTCAATTTCATCAGATAAATAGGGAGAAAAAGATTACAAGAATAGATATTCATTTTAGAAAGGGAAATCAATAAAAATTACCAATTAATCATAGACTATTATATCTGGGACAGTTTCTTTCAATTTTATTGCTATTATTGACAATATCTTTCTGGTTCTCTTTCAGACTTGTAATTAGTGCTCTTATAAGCCACAAAAATGAAGATGCAGTTATCATTTTATTGATTGATCACACATTTATCAAGGTTTTTACAACTCTACCCTGTTGAATTCTATAAGTGATTTGCTACAAATGTTTGAGAAATTCCATTGTTGTCCTAGGTAAAACTTCCAATAATGCTAAGCATTTTTATTTTGTTCAAAGCTCTAGAGGACCAAATAAACACTATTATTACTGAGATATATAACATATTGCTCATAATAAAAAGGAGTTTAATGGAATAGAAAAGGTCCTAGATTTGGAATTAAAATACATCAATTCTATATCTTTGTCTAATTTGAAACACATTTGTCCTCAATTTTTCATGTCTCAAATGAGAGGGTTGTATATATAATTTCTTTCCAATATTCTTTTCATCACTAAAATTCTAAAGTTGCTTTAGGAATATGTGAAAACTTACCATGTATTTTAATCTTTTTACATTGTATGGTCAATAGATGTTGTATAAAATATACCACATTTTCAAATTTAGTACTTTATGTCATATGAAATAGAAAATTATAATGATGCAGGAAATTCTCAGTTCTGTGGCAGTTGAATACAACTTACTCTCCCCATTTTTGGTTCATATATCTACTCTGATTCAATTATTCCTCCAATTTTCACTACCTCCAATCACCAGAGATTTCCATTTAAATAAACTATATTTCTGCTACATAATATATAGGATGATTTATGGGTAAGGGATTAGGAATGAAATAATGATTTTTAAGGAGCCACAGTATCTTTTCAGTCACCCAATTATTGTTATACAGGTAAATATGGATTAATGAAACACTCCTGTCCTCAGCTCAACAAGAGCTCAGCTTTAGGCAGATGTGTTTGTGTAATGGGAGATTTCAGTCATATTAGAGAACTATGACAGGGGTTTGAAAATACATTTCACTCCTAGGCAATAACTGGCATATTAAAGATAGCTGAAAATGAGAAAGAAATTATTAAAATATGCTCTGTAAATTTGAATGACACAAAATTAACATTATTAGTTTACACATAATTAAATTAAGTCATATTTTTTAATCCTAGTCTAAGGTATACTTGAGCAAAATGTTCATAAGGCAATGAAATTCAAAATGTTGGAGAACCAAAACAAAAACCTTTTTGGGAATGTACTTCATTGAAAGGCAGGTTCAAAGGAATTGAGTCTTTTGAAATAGAGGTAATTTTAGCTATTGAAACAGATGCACCTGATTAAGGATTATTGTCTCTCAGAACTGGAGAACAATGGACCTGTGATTATAGTGAGCAAATATCATGCTGAAAAGAGGTTACTCAAAAGTTTGAAATCAACTCACAAATTTTTTCATCCCCCTTTGAATTGCAAAGTAGTCTATACATGTTGCAAAGCTGCCAGCAGTGAAATGGAAAAACTAGAGAATATGTCAATTTTCGTTTTCTATCAGTGCACAAATATTTCCAGACAAAGGATGAAAATAGTGAATGATATTGTTAAAACTGTTATGTTTTAAAGTTCAATAGCATCAAAATAAATATAACAACCAAACAAATGCTCACATGTGTAAAAGTTTTGCATATATACAAATAAGGTCTTATACTTCAGTCATATTCAAATCGTAAATGTAGGTTTACACTAATTTAATAAAGCACTGTTTTCTTTGTGTTTAGCTTTACATTTACAATATGATCACACTATAGAAAAATGAGTCTTACCTAACCTTGCAACAAAAAAGTTAAATATTATCTTAGGCTTTTTGTAGTTTAGAAAAGCTGAGTCTTGAGCTCCTCTTGTAACCTAAACATATTAATTTTTCATAACACTTTCTTTCCCTGGACCTACCATAATGTGTGTATGAGTGCGTAGATACTGAGAATTTTAAAAGTGCTGGTAGCAGGGCTTATTTCATCGCAAACAATGAGAAATATCGGTAACATCTGTTCATGATTATGTGTATGCACTGGTTTTGTCTAGAGATCATAAAGGGCAAAATTCTATAAGAGTGTAACTTTTAATTTTCCGTTTCATGCTGGATACATTTTTTCAAATAAAAAAATGAGCTTCTTGTTTCAGAGCAGTGTTCCGAGAAAATTCTGAAAGAACAAATTCTCAGTAGTCCAAATCCACTCTTAGCCTTAAAATAGATGTAAAGAATCTGGTTGATTTTTACTAAGAAATAGTCATAATGTGGCATCAGTAAGGACTGCAAAGTAAAATATTTTACTAAACGTATGGAAGACATAAAACAGGTCTTTGAACATGAGTAATACCACTACACAGACATGACAATATTTTAAAATCCATTTTCGACTTTCACTGTTTTATTAACACAATCATCAGTGAAAATAGTTTATTGTCATTCACTCACCAAAAGATACTCAAGATCTACTTTGTGTTGGTAATTATTCTACAAGGTGAAGATATATCAGATTAAAAAACAACAAACTCTAACAAAAATATTTCCTTGAGGAAGACAAGTTGAAATTTGATATACCTCTTAATATTTATATTTCCGTTAATAATTAGATACATAGTGAATACTAAGAATAATTCCCGAATTTCAAAGATGATAATCACAACATTTATAAAGCCCATTTTGTCTTATATAATAGAATTTGTTATAGTAAAGGAAATGCAAGTAACACATGAAATCTAGTTCTTCTGATTCTGGAAATATCAATATTGAAAACTGAGATCTAACAGTGAGCTAAAGTATTATTTACTCCATAGTAATATTGCTACTGCAAAGGTGGACTAAGACAAAATCATCTTTGATGGGTATAAATGACTGAACATCTAATAAAATAGAAATTTTCATGGAGTTACACACAGGCATTAACTATTGAATGTCACTAGTGATCTATTATATATGATTATGTTTTCACTTAAACATAATTTTATGTTATTGGACAAGTCTGCATAACTTTTTAGTAGTCAATGACCTAAAATTCAAATTCATGTATCTTTTCTGGATAATTATAGGAAAAATGTCTTGGAAAGGGGAACTAACTTACCTGCAATAGAGAATCCATCTGATAAGAGAATGACTATTCTGTTCTAGCGAAGTTGAAACGATTACAAAGGTAGAGATGTAAAATGAGGCAAAGATCCTTTGCTTCTGCAAATAACCTGTGAATCCCTGTATGATTTATTCACTGACATTAAACAGACAATTCTATTTTATAGGACAATATGACCAACTGATAAGAATTTTATGACCTTTCCTTTTCCATTTTCTTTTTAACACAGCAAAAATGGTCTCCATCAAAATATCATGGGCAGTATAAGGACTTAATCTTGACTCTGTCATAAGACTTGATAGAGTCATTGCCAATACAGTATCAGCACTCCTTAATGTACATGCAAGAATCACATGCAGATATTTTTCCCTTTTATTAAATAAGGGGAAAACCAAAAAATATAGTTTTCAGATTCAAACTCACATTTAATTTTTGAAAGGGGATTCTGAGTTTTCCCTTTGATTTACCATTTCAAGGTTATATATATTAGATGCTCGCTCATCAGTAGCGAGTATTGTTATCAGGAAATGTACATGTATTAACCTTTTAATACTACTCTGTTAGGTGCTCAGAAGTGAATAATTAGCTATCAATACCATGTGTTTTGTGTTCACACATCCTGGAAAGTAATGACTGTGTTTAGTGGGGTGAGGTAAAGCACAAGTTCAAAGGACAGATTCAGATGACAGAAATAACTTGTTAAATTCCCATTATATGGGAGAGAGGCTAAATAAATATCAACACTAAATTCCTTTATCCTCTTAGTGAAATCGTTTTTTAAAATTGCACTTGACTTTTGTGTCTATGACGCATTTAAAATTACAAAGCCCTTTGAATTTCAAGCAAAGCTGTTCAGCGCAAACTAATCAGAATATTTCATTATGATTTCTATTACATAAAACTATTTGATTAGAAATATTCTCTCATTCAGTTAACTATTCTTGTTGACAAATGTTTTAGATTATCAATGAAAAGCACAGAAATGGGAAAAAGTCAATAGCTCATCAGAATGAAGACATGGAATATAATAACGGTTACAATTTTTATTTCATTTATTTTGAAATTTATTTTATCAAAAATAAATCCATTCAGGTGTGGAGCTTCCATCAATCTACCAGTGATTTAGGAATAGAAGAAAAATGAACTGCATACTTCAAATTTAGTTTTGCTATATAAGATTGCGCACATCAATCAGCATGACCCAGCCAATTCTGGTAGAAAAATTGTTTGCAATACAAATTAAAAATTCAATCTAATTATTGAATACAGGTATTTTTTAATACGCACTTTTGATTCTTGGATGTTTTCATCTTTCTATGTTGTTTGAAGACTGATAATATTTTATATGAAATAAGAGTGTGCCCTCAGTGAGTAAATAGAATTATATTTATTTTTATTTTATGTGTATTATTATTTTGCCTGCATTTATGTAAGTGCATCATGAGCATGCAATGCTCCTGGAGGTTAGAAGAAGATGTCAGATTTCTTAAACTGAAGAAACAGATGGTTGTTAGTCTCCATGTGTGTGCTGAGTTCTACACCCAGGTCCTCTGCAAGAGAAGCTAGTGTTCTTAACCTCTGAGTCATCTCTCCAGCCTTGAAGTAAGTGAATAAAATTTACTCTAATAAAAAGCAATAGATGGCTCTCTCTGACTCACAGGCTTCTCTCTCCCGGTAAGTCGATTGCACCCTCAGCGCCTTGACTCCACCAGCCTCATTCACCCTCCAATCTCCCCCGCTGGTCTTTCCTTATTAGCCTGGGTCTTGTCCCATTCTTCCTCTTGGCTCCCCAGACACCTGAGAAACCACCACTGCTTCCTGATCTTTTGCATCCAGATCAACTCAGTTCCTTCTCGGGACCCCAGGAGCACTCTGGGCCTGGCCCATTCCCCACCCCCCTCTGCTTCCCTGGGCCTGCAGAACCGACATGCAGGCCCCTCTCTCTCCAGGGTAAGTCTCTTGCACCATCTACCCTTTGACTCCACCAGCCTCATTCACCCTCCCATCTCCCCTGTCTCTCCTCCTGTCTTGGGTCCTGTCCCATTCCTTGTCTTGGTGCCCTAGGTACATGGGGAACCACCACTGCTTCCTGATCCTTTGCATCAAGAACAACCCAGTTCCTTCTCGGGTCCCCAGGAGCACTCTGGGCCTGACCGGGCCCTCACCTCCCTCTGATTTGCTGGGCCTGCCTCTTTCCTGATATGCCAGGACTGACCTTTCCTCTTCCTGATTCTTTGAATCCAGACCAACCCAGCTCCTCAGTGCAGTCCCCAGGAGTTCTTGGGGCCGATTCCTGGCCTCCATGTTCTTTTGTATCTCTTGGTGGCATGGCCACCAGCTGCCCTAGACCAGCATGTTTCTTAGGCCCAGCTCCCAGGCCAGTCCTACCCCCAAATTCCTGAGACCAAAATCTTTCCCGGAGGGATCCAGATCTTAGAAGAAAGTGTGAGAGCATCTGACCCTCATCTGACTTGCGCCTCTGTGGGAACTCCAGGAGACAAAAGCAATCTGGCCACTCCAATATAAAATCAAAAGAGAGAACCAGAAGCTTAGAGGAACTAGCTTTTCATGCCCAAAAAGTAAAAAACAAAGACAAATAAAGTTCACAAAAAGAAGCAGACCTAAACTTGAAGGCTTGAGTCTCACACAAGAATCAGAAACTACCAAAGAAATTCACATGTCAAAATCACAGAGAAAAAATAATAACATGAAAAAACAAAATAACATATCCCCACCAAAAACCATAGTCCTCTAGAAAAGTACAAGAACCCACTAGAGATAATGCAGGACATGGAACTCAAAAGAACATTTATAAACATGATAAAAGAATTCGGTGAATTTAAAGAACACAAAAAAGAAGAAATCAAAGAACTGAAGGGATA
>NW_008355363.1:2947348-2949291 GCF_000622305.1 Nannospalax galili | reverse complement strand
AAATGGAAAACCGAGGATCAAGACTGGAAGATAAAGTGGTTGAACTAGACCACATAAGCAAAGATTATGAAAAATTGAAGAAATCACAAGAATGGAATATGCAGGAATTGTGTGACAACATAAAAAGACCAAACTTACGAATCATAGGCATACAGGAAGGAGAAGAATCCCAAGATTAATGGCATGGACCAGCTCTTTAGCAGAATCGTGGAAGAAAATTTCCCAAAATTAAAGAAAGACATGCCCATACAAATACAAGAAGCATATAGAACACCAAACAGACAGGTCCAGAAAAAAAACTCTCCAAGGCAGATCATAGCAAAAATGCTAAAAGTACAAAACAAAGAGACAATACTGAAATCTGCAAAAGAGAAACAAGTCACATATAAAGGAAAACCCATTAGGATTACAGCTGAATTTTCAGTGCAAACTATGAAAGACAGAAGAGCCTGGACCAAAGCATTCGCAGTTTTAAACGACCACAGATGCCAACCCAGATTACTATACCCAGCCAAAATATCTATGATAGTCAAAGGGGAAAGAAAAATCTGCTATGATATAAAGAGGCTGAAGGAATTCTTGTCCACAAAACCAGCCCTTCTGAGAGTTCTGGAAGCAATACAAAGAACTGAAGAAAGGAACAACTATACCCAAGGGGTTGCAGAAAGAAATTCACTGAAGGTATAACTGTGGAAAAGTTCAGCTACATCACGAATGTAAATAGAAATAAAAATGACAGGATTCAATGCTCATCTTTCATTAATAACTTTAAATATTAATGGACTGAACTCCTAGTCAAAAGGCACAGACTAGGTGAATGGATTTAGAAATAAAACCCATCTTTTTGTTGTCCCCAAGAAACTCATCTCACTTTCAAGGCTAGACACTATCTTAAAGTGAAAGGATGGAAAAAAATATACCAAGCAAAGGGTACTAAGAAAAATGCAGGCATAGCAATTCTAATATCTGACAAAATGGACTTTAAACTGAAACTAACCAGAAAAGACAAAGAGGGCTATTTCATTTTGATCAAAGGAACAATCAATCAAGAAGATATTACAATCATGAACATATATTCACCAAACTCTGGTGCACCCAACTTCATAAAAACAATACTACAGGACTTTAGGACCCTGATTAAACCCAACTCATTAATAGTAGGGGACTTCAATACCCCACTGTCTCCATTACATAGGTCAACATGGCAGAGAGTTAACAGACAGACATGTGAATTAAACAATAGAATATATCAACTGGACTTAACAGACATCAACTGAGTATTCACCCCAAGCACCAAAGGACATAATTTCTACTCAGCACCCCATGGAACCTTCTCCAAAATCGACCATATGCTGGGGCACAAAACAAACCTCAACAAATACAAAACAATTGAAATAAATCCATGCATTCTATCAGGCCCAACACAATAAAGCTTACAATCAACACCTGAAGAAGCCCTAATTACCACATGAATACATGGAGGTTAAACAACACACTCCTAAATGATGAATGGGTCAGAAGAGAAATTAAGAAAGAAATAAAATTATTCCTGAAACTAAATGAAAAGGACAATACAACACAACAAATCCTCTGGGACATGCTGAAAGCCATCCTTAGAGGGAAGTTTATAGGTCTAAGTTCTTACATCAAAAAATTGGAAAGAACACAAATAAATGACTTAACATTGCAATTCAACACACTTGAAAAGCAACAGCAAATGAAACCCAAACACAGCAGATAAGAAGAAATAACAAAAATCAGGGAAGAAATTAATGAAATTGAAACAAAGAAAACAATACAAAAATCAACAATTCCAAGAGCTGGTTTTTTGAAAAGATAAACAAGATTGACAGGCCACTACACAGTTAACCAAAAGAAAGAAAGAGCACCCCCAAATCAACAAAATCGGAGATGTAAGAAAAACATCACGACACCAGAAAGAT
>NW_008355363.1:2945225-2945913 GCF_000622305.1 Nannospalax galili | reverse complement strand
CAAAATTGAAGGCCCAAATATGAGTACATACAATTTTGGCCACTTGATATTTGACAAAGGGGTCAAGAACATTCAGCATATGTTCAGCAAATGGTGCTGGCAAAACTGGATCTCCACCTGTAGAAGAATGAAACTAAACCCCTATCTTTCACTCTGCAAAAGTCAGTTCTTCAAATGGATCAAAGACCTCAATGTAAAGCCTGAAACTCTGAAACTGTCAGAAGAAAACATTGGGAAAAATCTACAAGACATAGGTGTAGGAAAGGATTTCTAAACCGGACAGCAATTGCTCAGGAAACAAAGGCAAGACTTAACAAATGGGACCTCATTAAACTAAAAACCTCAGCACATCAAAGGAGGCAACCAGGGAAGTGAAGAGAAAACCCACAGAATGGGAGAAAATCCTCACCAGTGACACCTCTGACAGAGGTATAATATCCAGACTAAATAAAGAACTCAAAAAACAAAATCCAAAAAACAAGTAGCCCAACTAAAAGATGGGCTAAGGAGCTGAACAGAGAGCTCTAAAAAGAAGAAATAAAGATGGCTATGAAGCATCTTAAAAGATGTTCAACATCACTAATAATTAGAGAAATGCAAATGAAACCCACTTTAAGATTTTATCTTATCCCAGTTAGAATGGCTAAGATCAAGAGAACAAATGATACCAAATGTTGAATAGGATGTC
>NW_008355363.1:2917753-2945168 GCF_000622305.1 Nannospalax galili | reverse complement strand
CCAGTTATACCACTCCTTGGCATATACCCAAAGAACTCATCCTATTGCAGAGACACTTGTACATCCATGTTTGTTGATGAGTGGATAATGAAAATGTGGTTCATTTATATAATGGAGTTTTACTCAGCAGTAAAGAAAGATGAAATCATGAAATTTGCAGGTAAATGGATGGAACTAGAAACTGTTATACTAAGTGAAGTAGCACAGACTCAGAAAAAAAAATCGACATATGTTCTCCCTCATATGTAGTTCCTAGAACCAAACCCTGATAAGTGAGTATGTATCCAGACATAACTGCATATCGTGCATCACTTCTATGTTATAAAACTCTGGAAACTTAACAAAATGTCGAAAAAGTTTTAGGCGCAATAATTGTTCAGCACAGTTTCTACTTTGGCATATATGTAAAAATTCAGTGAATTCAAAACTCATTTAAAAAAACTTCTAAAACACAAGAAATCCGTTATTGAATTCAGTGTAAAAATTTTAATGTCAAAATTTTATGTTTTAATTAGAATATCAACATAATATGAATAATCAATTAATAATTAACAAAATGCTTTGGATATACTTTCATGTATATAAAATAAGCATTTCTTATCTTTATTCTCACTATCATGAATTGTTTGTGGCTTATTTGATAAGTTTTATTAGCATTACAATAAAAATTTTCAAGTATTCAAAGTTAAAATTTATTGCCACCTAAAGAACACCTTTATTTTCCAGCAATTTTGCTCATGCATGTTTGTAATGTTTTTTTAAGACCCCTCCTGCATGCTAGAAATAATATCAAAATATATCAAATGCTTTTCTTACAATTGTTGTTATGTGTGATTGTATCTTACATTTAGATGCCACATTCAATACTTTCATATAATGACCACAAATCACTGAGATAATTACTGTACTTGGTTTCTTATAATACATATTACCTACCTCAATTTAAAATACAGCTCATTAATGAATTTCTGTTTTATAATATAACCACTACTGGATCTAGGATAAATGAGATTTTCAGTCTTCTTTTCATTCCACTAACTATACAAAGGAAGACCAATTAAAGCAAAAAGTAGATATTTAAGAGAAATATTAGATAGTGATGATCCTTATAAATGTTTTATAAACATACCACCCAAAACTCTTATATATTTATACAGGCAGAGACATAAATATAAACATTCATAAAATATCGTTGCAAATAATGACCTCATTATCGTAAAGTCTCAGCTTTACCAACAAAGTACATTTAAAGAAACTTTTCTGCACAATGTTTCCAGTAGATACTTCCTGTTACTCACTGTAAGTGTTATTTTCAAACAGTTAGGAAAATTCAAGCATGTTGGCCTGCTCCATTAACAGATGGAGTGTTATTGATCTGATACTTGCAGATTAGAGAAGAGCTCATTTTCACTCTTAAGATTTGTTATCATTTGGCTGCTTCTAGTTCAACAATGGATTGGAAAACATGCCTATGCAGGCAGAGCCAGTGAAAGATGAATACATTTCAATTTCTTACAAATGCCTTGATTTTTCACTTATTTTCAAACAACTTGCAGGAATCAAAGCCTACAGCACATTACTTTTAGATTCTTGATTATAGATGCTAGCATGATTTAAACATAAGAAGCCAGTTACAAGTGAAGCAGATAAAAAAGCAATCTCTCATGTTGCATTAAGAGTCAATCAAGGTCTATAATTATGGACTTTGGTACTCATTTAGAATTGAAAACAGTTATTTCCATGCCTTGGACTATGAAAAATTGATTTTCCATATAGTAGAGATGGTTGCATGCAGTGAATGTTGGCTAAATAATTTCTTCTATTCAAACTGGAAAAGAAAAGAAGGAGTTATAACAAGTCTGAATTACATTGACTAAACTATATTTTCTCCTTATTAATAACTCATTGACAATACACCTTACTGGTCCTTGACCTTGAAAGAAAGAACCAAGTAGCTAGAAAAAAGTGCTATTTATAGAGTCTCGAAGTAAACTGAAGCCTTGTAAAGCAATTGAATTTCAAAGCAGAAATTCAAAATAGATTTCAACTCTAAATGACTGTTAGTAATAATTTTCTGTGTTTCTATAAAAGGAAGTATTTACACTATTTTTCTATAATTAAAGATATTAAGAAACAGTTCTCACATAATTGAGCTTTACTATGTAGAAATATGGCATAACTTTTAAGTGAAAATTTATTATCAAAAGATTGGATGGAACAGCAAATATTGAAACTAACCTTGGAAACGGCATTCAAAACAAAAAGTAGTTGATGCAACCTTTTCTCAGATGTAAAAATTTTATGTACAAAATGTTTTCCCAAGGAAAGTCTCAAAGAGAGTTTTTAAATATCTTTGTGCTGCTGTGCATGTCCTTAGAGCAGAAAATTCACGTCAGGTGAATTTCTGAATAGTGAAAACTATTTTCAAAGCAATCTTGTGGAAATTGAGTGCTTCATAAAACAGTTCTTTAGTACTGAATGCTTTCTCAAACATATAGGAATGATTTAATCCTGTCATGACTTATATGCAGGCATTGACTGTCAGCTGTCCATAAGAAGTCACACTAAATGCAAAGCCAAAATGTCCCCCCAGGCAAGATCTTAAGATTCAAATGTGAAATCCATGTAATTCAAGTGGCAATGACTGAATCATTTAACCCTTACAGTTGTGCATTTCAGAGACCTAGTAACGTATGGAGGTTATAGAAAATTTACATAATTTGCTTAAGTTTTCACTTATTTATATTGATGCCAGGAATTGATCTCTAGAATATTTGAGTAAGAGCACTGAACTCATAGCCCAGGAAAGCCCCCCATTTCCATATTGTACAGATGTTTCTAGCCTCACTTACCTTAATGTCTCTTACATCAGTAGTTACCATGACAACATTCTACTAGCTAATCCCTCTGAGTTCCCAGACACATATCCAAGTTCATGGTTTCCTACTTCATGTGATCTAATATTTTAGCCTTGTTTTTCATTGTGCAGGCCTTTTAAAACATCAAATGTTGGGATACATCACTGAAGTTTTGTTTCAGGAGGTCTGTGATACAGGGTGAGAATATGCACCTCCAATCAAGGTACTGTTGCTGAAGTTCTAGGAGCATAAGTTTGAGAATTCTTCTTCTTTCAATGAATAGCTTATAAACAGATGGTGTTTTGTGAAAGCTTGTAATATGTATTAATTTTAACATTTAGCTCAAGAACTTGTTATAGTACATTTTTCACTTCTGTACATTTTGCATATTAAAATGAGTAATTGTTATTATTTGTTCTTATAGTTTGTTCTATATATGAATAGTGACATTGGTACTGTAAGTAAAAAAGAGGGATACTAACAACTGGAGATCTTATATTTATGAACTCTCTTGGTGTTTATATTCCCTACATGTAGGAGGCATATGTATGGATATAAATACACAGTATTTCTCTTATATTTCCCATATTTCAATTTTCTCTCTCTCTTTCTCTCTCTAACACACACACAGTTTAGTAAAAATAAGAATGCATAATCCAAGTGTTCTTAAAAGTTTTAACAGACCTATAAAAATAAGTAAATCAAAACAGTAATACAAAACTTTCCAAATATAAATAGTGCAGGCCCAGATGGATACATAGCAGAATCTTAAGAGAAATTTAAATGCAAGTGACAATTAATACTGCTTAAATTATTCAAAAAGATAAATACAGAGGGAAATCTCTCAAATTCCTTCTATGAAGCCAGTAATATTCTAATATCAAAACCAGACAAAGACACAATAAACAAAAGAAAACTACAGGCACATATACCTAAAGAGTACAAATGCAAAAGTTCTGAATAAAATACTCACAAAGTGCATACAGATACACATCAAAAAGATCATCCACCATGATCAAGTGGGCTTTATTCCAGAGATTCAGGGATGGTTCAATATGTGTAATTCAATAAACATAATAAACCATAAAATGGATGTAAAGACAAAACTCCCATGGTCAACTCAATTGATTCAGAAAATGCCTTTGACACGAAGAAAAGACATTCTTCGGGTGATATAGAACTGACCAGTATGCTTTCTCCCTGATGAATAGCTTTCAAGTAATCTGAGAATACTATGGAAGCTGGTAGAAAAATCAATCAACAGTCCAACCTATCTGTAATGCCAAATAACCACAACAATGACCAGCACAGTGCACTATCTCTATTGGTACAATAGTGGCACTTTTTTTTTAGTCACAATAAAAAACTATCTAATTGAACTTAATGTTTCCTGAATGGGAGGGAACACGTGTGATATTGTAAACAAAGCCAACTGCACATGGAGGGAAAAGTCATAGGTCATAGAGAAAGACCTCTGTCTGTCACATACCTAGAAAAACGTAATTTATTTCTGTATGGTAAAATATGAATCCTTATATTTACAGACAAGCATACCATTCACCATTCATCAAACAAGCATCTTTTGTAAAAGATAGAGACTATTATATAGTTCCACAACTAGTCAAACACAGAATAATTGTGAGACGCCTAGCTCTCAGAGACACATCTACAATGCAACTTCTTCACCTATGGTCCGGGGCACACAGAGGAACTGTGGACAGAGAAAACATTAATACATCTCTCAACTTTCAACAGCAAAGCTTCCTCACTTAGTAGATGGTGGTCAATCATCAGCACTACAGAATATGTTTGATCGACAGATCTTACTGATTTTTTTAAATTAGAAGAGTTCATTTTGTAGCACATGTCAATTTTCTTTTAATTAAAGTTTTACAAATTGCACACAATGCCTCTTGATCATATTTAGAGCCCTCCCCAATCTGCATCCCTCATAGCCCCCCCACAAGATTTCATGCATTCTGTTACACATGTTAATGCCTATTGTGCCAAGTTTGTATCACAAAATGTCCCTTGGTATGAATCCATTCACTAGAGCCTGGTCAATCTATCTAGCATCTCTCACTTAAGGAAAACCAACTCTCCCTCTCCCAGTAGTCATTCTTTTCCAGTACTTTCTCAGCTAATGTTGGGAAGTTTTACCAATTTCTTCAATTCTATGCTGGCTTTTTGTCTATTTGAGCTTGCTTGCATGGATCTTGTGCATGCTGTCACCATTGTTGTAAGTTCATATGAGCAGCTTCCCAGCTGGATTTATGGCACTTGATTGCATCCAAAAAGTTGAACCAGAGAACACTATGCAAGATGCCAAGGCAGAAAAGCAGATGTAAAATCTAATAAACATGATGACTGGCTTGGGAAAATATCCCTATTGGTAGAGTAGCGGCACTTGAGGGGTGGTAGTCAGTAATCAATAGTTATGTAATTAGACTTAAGACCCACACAATAGAAGGGAACTTGTGTATTTTACTGCACACATAGCCAAATATGGGGCTGGGGAGATGGCACAGTGGTTCAGAGCACTGGCTGCTCTTGCAGTGGACTCAGGTTTGGTTTCCAGCACCCACATAGTGGCTAACAACCATCTGTAACTCCACGTCAAGGGCATGTGATGCTTCCTTCTCACCTCCTTTGTCATTGCATAGCATAGGTACACTTATATTCATGCAGGCAATACACTCATACATATAAAATAAAATAATAAAATACTTTTATTAAAAAAAAACCTACCCAGTACACGTGGCTGGACAAGACATATATCCTATTAAAACCCCTACCCTTGTCACATACCTAGGGCAAAGTAATTTCATTCTCTAATGTAAATATGTATCCTTATTTTTATAGACAAGTGTACCTGTTACCACTCAACAAAAAAAACCTTATTTTTGCAACAAGTGGAGACAATTGCAGACAAGTAGTAAAACACAGAGAATAAATATCTGTGAGATGCTCAGTCCTAAGTGACACATCTACAATGCAATTTCTACTCCTAAGGCTCAGGGAACATCGCAGGATAAGGAGCAGAGAGAATATGAATGCATCTGTCATCTCTCATTAGCAAAGTACCTCAAGTAGCAGATAGTGATTATCTCAGAAAGCCACAACTGGCTGAACTGCAGACAAGGAGAGACAGCAGAATATCCCTGAGTAGCACACCTGTATCAAACTTCTGCCACCCAGGGCTCAGGGGCCATTGCAGAAAAGCTTGTGAAAAAACTGTAAGAGCATACTGATTTTTAAGTTCATATTTTTGAAAAACTTAGAGCTCTTGGTGATTTATCTTGTTTAGCTTCTCTTGTTTTTTTTTTTTTTTTTAATCCAGTATCAGGGAATATATGATGAAGAAGGGAATGGCTTTCTAGATTTCTTATGATAAATGTAAACAGGTTTGGAAGTGTATAAGACCATCACTAAAGATTCTGTGTAGTTTATTTTTTTTGTCTTTTTCAACTAGAAATCCTTTGCTTCAAATAGTTTAGTATGTTAATGATAGCAATCAAAGTGACAGTGATGAATAATATTAGCATGTACGACATACTTAACTTTTTCATATTAGAATCTTAACTCTCCCATAAATTTTATACAAATGGTGTTCAGGATAGTATGTCTTTATGTTACCTGAAGGCATCTAAAGAAAAATGGAAGAATGTCACTAAGTTGTTTTAGTAAATCTGCAGAGTACTGGGAAGCTCCAAAGCTATAAATGAAGGTAAATGTATCTGACCTATGAAGTCAGATTGTTCACCCTTTTTACACTGTGGAAGGGATTCTTCAAGATGATTTAAAAATACTGTGGACACAACCAAATTAACTTACTGCCTTTTAGCAACAGGTTGTCAGGTTTATGTGGGGACTCTATGCTCTGCATTAGCCTCATACATGAACTGAGCACTCTAGCCATGGTAGAGCACACAAATGTAAATTTAGGGAAGCTTGGCAAAATCTTTAGCTGTACTAAAAATTTCACATTTCTACTCATCAAAATACATACAGGAGAGATTTTTTATGTCTCTATCACTTATAAACCATAATATTTCATCTCTATGCCAATCCCAATGTAACCCACCAATTTAAATTAGAAACGTGCTAATCACTGTTTTCAAAATAATTTTAATAAAGATGCATAAAATGTATGAGATTAGATCATGACCTAAAATTGATCTTTGAATACTGAATGGGATTTATTTTTCTTTACTTATTCTATATTAGCAAAAAATATTAGTACTTAGAACAATTAATGATATATGAAGTAATCCTGTTTCACTTTCATTCTTGAAGTAGAGAAAAATCTAGATACTTTGTAGAAATGAATTTAAGTCTTTCAAGTTGAGGATATATTTGATAGTGGAAAATGTAACAGATGGACCTGATCTTAGCCACTGATTGCAAGATTCTCTTCTATAGATGCACAACTGTATTCATAGAAGAATGTTAGTGTCTGAAATTCAGTGACAGTGAACAATCTGAAAATAAAGGTAGAAATCTCTATTAAATGGGGGTTTATCAGGTATTTAAGCCAAGGTCAAGGATAAATTTCTGAACAGTTTGCACTGTATTCATCTTATGATGGGAGATGACTAAAAAATTCTGAAATTATTCCTTTTTAATCCTACTACAATTTGAATACCAGCCTTAAGTACTATAACAGGAGGGAAAAATAACAACATACTTACTTTTCACACTAGCTTTTACAATAAATTTTATGTTCAAGTTGATATGAAGAAATTACCTTATTTTCATTTTAAACAGAAGATTATTTTTGTTGTCATAACCATAAACATAACACTAAATAAAAGGAAATAGAGATTTCTTCTATGAAACCTTTATGAAGGATTTGATTAGTATAATGAACTTTCATGTTAATTGGTTAGTTTTTTGCTTAAGCAAGCAGGTAACCTAGAAAGAAAGCAGAGTGTCACTATTCAATAACTAAAAGTCACATCAATTGCAAGCTAATAGTCTTTTCTGCTGGTTCCAAAGAATGAACAATCTGGAACGTGAAAAAAAATATGCCAATCTACTTACCAAATCTAAAGAACAAAATACCACTGAAAGTGACCTGAAATTTTCCTTAAAGAAAAGCCTGCACTGCTTAAGCAAAGATTTTTCAAGCTCGTTTTGTTTTCTATAAGTATTTTAAAAAATATTTTATTTATTATTTTTACTGTATGTGCATGTGTGTATTGCCTGAATGTAGGTAAGTGCACCTGTGTTGTGCAATGCCCATGGAGGACAGAAGAGGCTATCGGATCCCCTGGAAATGGAATTATGGACAGTTGTTAGCTGCCATGTGGGTGCTGAGATTCAAATCTGGGTCTTCTGCAAGAACAACCAGTGTTCTTAACCACTGAGCAATCTTTCCAGCCCCCAACTTGTTTTTAACTGTTTTCAAGTTACCTTGCTCACAGAATACACTACACATTGGGGGTTTTATCTCAAAATTATATTTGAAACCTAAGTACATAAGAATTTATTCTCCTTTATGAATGAAATAAATAATTGTTTAATTGGAAAATAAAATTTTATTTTTAAATAAATATTAGTAAGCACATCCATCATTATTTCAGAGTCACCATCTTATTTTTACTTCAAACTGTTTTCTCTAAGCATTTCTGTAATTCATTCTTAGAAACACTTTTCATTTTTGTTAACAGTATTTCACAGCAGTTGGTTTTCTACAGTCTTATAAACAATTCTTACACTTCTTGTATTAGATAAGAGTATTATTTAACATTATCTGTGTATATAACAGTCAATGTATGTTTATAGTAAGATGAGCAGAAAATTGATACATTTACAACAAAGGCAAAGGTTTTATAGATAAAACATAACATACATGTCTCTATGATTTCTCCATTTTTGTTGCATTGCACTTAAACCCTGCAGGTCATAGTTTTAACAGAAATAACCACTCTATACTTAACTTGAAATATAATAAAATGAGGAAAAAGTATATAAAATACATAGTAAATATTAATGATTTTTGGTTTCACTATTATTGCTATGATTTTCTTCATATGTGTTTGATTAGCCAGCCCCCTGTCCATTTTTAGAATATTGCATACTATTCTGGAAAATTTTTATAAGAAGTACTTAACACTGAATTAACAGTACTCAAGATGATGTTGAATATTTCATAGCTTTATTCACAGTATGTATACATGTGTATGTAAAGCATGTATATTACTAAGTATGTTATTTCTTGGAGATTATCATTATGAAGCTGTATAGTATATTCTTTAAAATTGAAAAAAGCTATATATATATCAGAAACTCTACAGACTTCTGATACAAAGTATTTTTTAAGTCAAAATATTTTTTCACATAGAAAATATGTTTTATGTCATATAAGCAATTGTGTAAAATTTTCATATTATCAAGGCTGAGAAATGAAATATGAAATTATGATATTTGAGATATGAAATGCAATAAAATTCTAGAATAAAATTTTTGCTTCATCCTGATACCTCTAGATAATTTTAGCAAATGTTAGATGTTATTAACCATAATAATCAATCGAAAATATCTTAGATTACTTTAAATTTTCTTGTGATATCAACAAAACTAGTGATTCATGGATCATATATATATTTTGGTATTTATTTGATTGAAAATATTGTCTATGAGTGTGTATATAGGAAGGCGAGATAAATCTAGTTCTTACATATGTCTACTCCCTCTCTAGACTACAACTTCAATAATAGAAGCAGTGTATGAAAAGTAAATTTCAGAATGATTCTGTAAATGGTTACAAAACTAAGAATTGTGAGGCAAAATATTGTGTATTATACTTATTTCACACAATATTTTCTTTTTTCAGCAGCCAGTTATCACAGACAACTACTGTATCTGTGTACTGCCCATAAACAAAAATCTTTATAACAATTAGAATGAGGTATTGTCATTATTTCAACACACAAAAGAACATTATAACACAAAACATTTTTGTATCAACCCTAAATCCATTAATTGTGAAACAAAGTTTGGTCTGTCATGTAATCTTAAAGAAATCAAGAAACATATATCAGCATTCTTGGGAATTGTACTGTGATGCTTAGCCAAGTGAGATGGCAAGCTTTAATATTTTAGAAAAGCATAAACAGAGACTGGGCATATATTTCTGATGGTAGAGTGATGGCCTAGCAATATGTACAGGAGTCTCTGGGTTTAGTCACATGTGCTGCATGAAGCCAAGTGTGGTGATGCATGTCTGCAATACTGCCACGTGAGGGGAACTGGATCAAGGAAGATTAAGGTTTTCCTGAGCTACATAGCATGTTTGAGCATGGAAAATATAAGATCCTGACTAAAAAGAAGAGGAAGATGAGGAAGAAAAGAGGGAGGAAAGAAAGAACAGTGTTGCAAATAGTTGTATTTTAAAACATAGTCTGTATTCATTAGGACAAAAGTTGAAAACAACTTGCTATAGTAATCATTATTAGCTACTTAAAAAATTTTAGTTTATTATTATTAGGAAGTTTATCATCAAATATTGAAAACTTATTGTATATAGAGCATTCTGTCAAGTACTTTGCAATCACTTTTTCTCTTGATAATAATTAGATATGATTATATGTATAGAAAATAATTAAAACACATAAGCTTTAATTTTATAGTCATTGCCTTATATCTAGGAAGTAGAAGATATAAGTTCTGAAATTCCATCTTGATTACTATATTCTGTACTTTGTTATCTCAATGAATTTGAGACCACAAGTTCAAATTAGTCTATTGTTGAGATCTGTTAATCTTGAATCATAAATTAGGTCAGTAATTGCATGGGAGAGTTTGAAGACATACACTGTAGACCCTACTTCTCACTATCAATGTAATTAGGAGTTCTGCTCAAAACTTTACAAAACATAACATGGCTATAAGGAAAAATTGTTCTGGTGGTCATTTAGTTATAAAAGTGTATCCACAAACTTTTAAATTGAGTACAATTTGGGTTTCTTTACTAGCTTTTTCCATATTGTAAGAAAGCTGTTGCAGGATATTTCTAAAATTAGACTATTCTATAAAGTATTCATATAACTTTTATTTACTTTCTAGAGATGTGCATTGTTCATGGTATAGTACCTATTGTATCATTAATGATTCTTCATTACTTCTGTTGTCTTTTCCCTGTAACTAATCAGGATAAGTGATGTTAAAGTGACAATTAAAGAACCCTTTGCCTTCAACATGGATGTTTTTCCTTATACTTCATTCTAGAAGAATCAAATTTCTTGTGATTAAAGATAGAGTACCTTAGTAAGATTTTATAAATTAGATATAAAACCAATCCATTCCTAAACTATAGCACTGGTTAAATAATAAAAGTGCTGGCCTATACCAATGACAACACTGTCCAATGTTGACTGTATACTAATGCAACAGAAATGTTTTGGACTTTATTTTCTTATGTTAGATGTCAACTTACCGAGGCTCTATTCCAAAAGATATACTAAGCATGTCTGTGAAATCACATTGAGAAGCATTGGGGTAAAACAGCTTCCTACTGACTATTGATATTTCCTGCTTTGTGTTTGCATAGGTTTTAGATTTGGTACATTGCACAGGCAAGACTTTTCATATTGACAAATGTCAACAAAAATGGCAAAATCAAGCTCAGTTATAAAACAAGGAATTTTTAGTATTGGAACAAATTCTGAATCAAGGCATAAAAAAATCAATTCTGAAACAGTGTTAAGCAATACAAACACAAGGAAGCACTTTAACCCAGAAGGCATGCTTTAATAAAATAATTTTACACAACGTTTTATGATACAAGTAGTCCAAATTAGATTTCCTAAATTTTGTTAAGGAATGCATAAAATACAATAAAAAAACTATACATTTAAAAATGAAGCTTTTGCTTCCCTGGGTGGCTCAGCCACCAGGTTCCTGGTGCAAGCATCTCTCCTGGGTGGGTCTTGCAGCCTGCCTGGCTTTGACTCCCCTAGCATCATTTACTTTCCAGGCTCCCCTTAGCCTGCATACTGACCCATTTCTTATCTTGGAACCACAGACTCTTGGACTGACCTCTAGGCCCAGAATGCACACTGCTTCTTGATTCTTTGCATCCAGACCAACTCAATCCCTCCCTGCCGTCCCCAGGAGCCCTCTGGGTCTGGGCCTGCCCTCACCTCCCTTTGCTTCACTGGGCTGCACAGCCTCTGGCTTCCTGGTGCCAGCATCTTTCCTGGGTAAGTCCAGCAGCGCCCGTGGCACCTTGACTCCCCCAGGCTCATTCACCTTCCCAGCTCCCTTACCCAGTCTCTCCTCCTAGCCTGGGTACTGGCACATCTCTTGTCTTAGAATCACAGACTCCTGGACTGACCTCTTGGTCCAGGATCCCCACTCCTTCTTGATCCTTTGTATCCAGACCAACCCAGTTCCTCCCTGTAGATCCCCAGGAGCCCTCTGGGCCTGGTCACACAACCACTTACCTTTACTTCGCTGCATGGCTCAGCCACCAGCTTCCTGGTGCTAAAATCTTTCCTGGGTGGGTCTTGCAGCCTGCCTAGCCTTGACTCCCACAGTATCATTCCGTCATTCCCTTTCCCAGCTCCCTTCCTCGTCTAGGTACTGGCCCATTTCTTGTCTTGGAACCCCACTGATCTCTGGGCCCAGAATCCCCAATGCTTCTTGATCCTTTGCATCCAGACCAACTCAATCCCTCCCTGCAGTTCCCAGGAGCCCTCAGGGTCTCTTCCCGCTCCCACCTCCCTTTGCATCCCTGAGTGGCACAGCCACCAGCTTCCTGAGACGAGCATCTTTTCTGTGCCCTGCTTCCAGGCCAGCCCAGCCCCCAGCTTTTCATGCCCAACAAGAAAACCTCCTAAGGCACATAAACTTTACAAAAAGAAGCAAAACTAAACTCAAAAAAGGACGGCTTGAGTATCACACAAGAATCAGAAACTACAAAAAATATTCACATGTCAAATTCACAGAGAAAAAATAACACGACAAATCAAAATAGTATATCCCCACCACGTACCAATAGTCCTCTAGAGGATTACAATGAGAACCCCCTAGAGATACACATGACATGGAACTCAAAAGAACAATTATAAATATGATAAAAGAATTCAGTGACTTAAAGAACACACAAGCAAAGAAATCAAAGAACTGGATAAACTTCTGAATCAATTCAAAAAAGAGTTTCAAATACTGAAGAATATTCAGGCTGAAATGAAGAAGGAAGTGAAACACTCAGTAAGACAATTAGAAATGACAAGAGAAATCCTCATCAATAGGATGAATGAAATGGAAAACAGAATATCAAGACTGGAAGATAAAGTGGATGAATTAGGTCACTCAAGCAAAGATCACGAGAAATTTAAGAAAAAACAAGAATGGAATATGCAACAATTGTGTGACACCATAAAAAGAACAAACTTATGAACATTAGGCATACAGGAAGGAGAAGAACCTCAGCATAATGGTATGGATCAGATCTTCAAGAGGATTGTAGAAGAAAATTTCCCAAAATTAAAGAAAGACATGCCCATACAAAAACAAGAAGCATATAGAACACCAAATAGGCAGGACCAGAAAAGAAACTCTCCACGGCACATCATAGTAAAAACACTAAACATACAGAACAAAGAGACAATACTGAAAGCTGCAAAAAAAAAAAAAAAAAACCAAGTCACATGTAAAGGAAAACCTATCAGGATTACAGTGGACTTTTCAGTGCAAACTATGAAAGCCTGAAGAGCCTGGACCAAAGTATTCCCAGTTTTAAATGAACACAGATGCCAAGCTAGATTACTTTACCCAGCCAAAATGTCTACTATACTCAAAGGGGAAAGAAAAATCTTCCATGACATAAATAGGATGAAAGAGTTCAGGTCCACAAAACCAGTCCTTCAGAGAGTTATTGAAGCAATACAAAGAGCTGAAGAAAGGAAGGACTACACCAAAGGGGTTACAGAAGAAAATTCAATGAAGATATACCTGTGGAAGTGCATAGCTATATCAAGAATGTGAACAGAAATAAAAATGACAGGATTCAATACACATCTTTCATTAATAACTTTAAATATCAATGGACTGGTTCCCCAGTAAAAAGACGCAGACTAGTTGAATGGATTAAGAAACAAAACCCATCTTTTTGTTGTCTGCAAGAAACTCATCTCACTTTCAAGGACAGGCACTACCTTAAGGTGAAAGGAAGGCAAAAAATTATACCAAGCGAATGGTACTAAGAAAAAAGCAGTTGTTGCAATTTTAATATCTGATAAAATAGACAATTGCATACCTCAATTTGTTTCTTTGGGAAAGAAAAGAAATACACTTTTCACATCAGCGAGCTGAAAAAAGTCAATAGCTTTGCTTACAAATGTTTGGTGAAAACTCTGGTGCACCGAACTTCATAAAAACAGTACTACAGGACTTTAAGACCCAGATTAATCCCAACTCATTAACAGTAGGGGACTTCAATACCCCACTGTCTCCATTAGATAGGTCAACAGGGGAGAGAATTAACAGAGAGACATCTGAATTAAACAATACCATCTATCAAACGGACCTAACACATCTACCAAATATTCCACCCAAGCACCAAATAATATATATTCTATTCAGTGCCCCATGGAAGCTTCTCCAAAATCGACCATATACTGGGGCACAAAACAAAACTCAGCAAATACAAAAGGATTAAAATAATTCCATGTGTTCTATCAGACGACAAAACAATAAAGCTTAAAATCAACACCAGATGAAACCCTAGTAACCACATGAACACATGGAGATTATAAAACACACTCCCAAATGATGAATGGGTCAAAAGAGGAATTAAGAAAGAAATAAATGTATTCCAAGGACTAAATGAAAAGAACATACAGCACAACAAAACCTCTGGGACACATTGATAGCTATACTTGGAGGGAAGTTTATAGCTCTAAGTGTTTAAAAAATCGGAAAAATATGAACAAATGACTTAACATTGCAACTCAAGGCACTTGAAAAGCAACAACAAATGAAACCCAAACCCAGCAGACAAGAAGAAATTACCAAAAGCAGAATAGAAATTAATGAAATAGAAACAAAGAAAACAATGCAAAGAATCAATGAATCCAAGAGCTGGTTCTGTGAAAAGCTAAAAAAGAATGATAGACCACTACCTCAGTTAACCAAAAGAAAGAATGAGCACCTCCATATCAACAAAATCAGAGATTAAAGGGGACACAAAAAAGATCCAGAACATTATAAGGGAATACTTTAAAAACCTATATGCTACTAAATTTGAAAACCTAAAGGAAATGGATTGGTATCTAAAAGCATGAGAACCACCAAAACTAAACTAAGAAGAGATTAACAGCTTAAACAGACCCATAATATATAAGGAAATTGAAACAGTAATACAAAACCACCAGCTGAAAAAAGCCCATGACCGGATGGATTTACAGCAGAACTCTTCCAGACATTTAAAGAAGATCTACATCCAATATTACTTAATTTATTCAAAAAGATAGATATGGAGGGAGAACTTCCAAATTCCTTCTATGAAGGCAGATCACTCTAATACCAAAGCCAGGTAAAGACACAATCAAAAATGAAAACTACAAACCCATAACTTTAATGAACACAGATGCAAAAATACTCAACAAAATACTTGAAAACTGCATACAGACACACATAAAAAGCTCATCCACCATGATCAAGTCAGCTTTATTCCAGAGATTCAGGGATGGTTCAATATACATAAGTCAATAAACGTCATAAATCGTATAAATGGACTCAAAGACAAGAACCAGTTGGTCATCTCAATAGATGCTAAGAAGGCCTTTGACAAAATTCAACATGCATTTATGTTAAAAGTCCTAGAGGGAATTGGACTGGAGGGTACATACCTCAACATAAATAAAGCCATATATAACAAACGCACAACCAACATCACTCTAAAAGGAGAAAAATTGGAAGCATTCCCATCGAAATCAGGAACCAGACAAGGCTGTCCACTATCTCCATTCCTCTTGAAACTCTTGAAAGAGCAATAAGACAAGAGAAGGAAATTGAAGGAGTAATAACTGGAAGAAATCAAATTATTTCCTTTTGCAGATGATATGATACCTAAGAGACACCAAAAAATCCAGCAGAAAACTCCTAGAAATTATTAAAAAGTTCAGTAAAGTGGCAGGTTACAAAATTAACCTACAAAATCTGTAGCCTTTCTATATAGCAATAACAAGCAATCAGAGAAAGAGCACATGGAAACACTCCCCTTCACAATAGCTGCAAAAGATTTTTTAAAAATATCTTGGAATAAACCTGACCAAAGACATTAAAGAGCTCTACAAGGAAAATTTTAACTCTTTAAAGAAATTGAGGAAGACATCAGAAGATGGAAGGACCTCCCATGCTCATGAATTGGAAGAATTAATATTGTAAAATTTACCATCCTACCAAAAGTCATTTATAGAATCAATGCAATGCCAATCAAAATCCCAATGACAATTTTTACAGAATCAGAAAAGAAATCCTGATTCATGTGGAAGCACAAAAGTTCTCAGATACCCAAAGCAACCCTGAGCACTAAGAGCAATGCTGGGGGGAATAATATACCAGATATTAAACTGAATTACAGAGCTATAGTTATCAAAATACCATGGTACTGGCACAAAAATAAATCCATAGATCAATGGAACAAAATTGAAGACCAAAATATGAGTACATGCAATTTTAGTCACCTGGTATTTGAAAAGGTGGCCAAGAATATTCTCTGGAGGAAAGACAGCATATTTAGCAAATGGTGCTGGCAAAACTGGATCTCCACCTGTAGAAGGATGAAACTAAACCCCTTTCACCTTGCACAAAAGTTAACTCCAAATGGATCAAAGACCTCACTGTGAAGCCTGAAACTCTGAAACTGTTAGAAGAAAACATTGGCAACAACCTACAAGATATAGGTGTAGAAAAGGATTTTCAAAACCGGACATCAATTGCTGAGGAAACAAGTTCAAGAATCAAAAACGGGAACTCGTTAAGCTAAAAATGCTTCTGTACATCAAAAGAAGCAACCAAGGAAGTGAAGAGAAAACCCACAGAATGGGAGAAAATGTTCACCAGCAACACACCTGACAGAATTAATATCGCAGATATATAACAAACTCAAAAAAACAAAGAATCAAGAAAAGAAGTAACCCAATTAAAACTGGACTAAGGAACTGAACAGAGTTCTCAAAAGAAGAAATAAAGAGAGATAAGAAGCATCTTAAAAGATGTTCAATATCACTAATAATTATAGAAATGCAAATGAAATACACTTTAAGATTTCATCTTACCCAGTCAGACTGGCTAAGATCAAGAGAAGAAATGATACCAAATGTTGTAGAGGATGTGGGGCAAGGGAAATGTTCATCCACTGCTGGATGGGACTGCAGACTTGTTCAACCCCTATGGAATACAGTGTGGAGAACTCTTAAAAAAACTACAGTGAACCTACCATTTGACCTCTTTATACCACTCCTTGGCATATGCCCAAAGGACTCATCCTATTGCAGAGACACTTGTACATCCATGTTTGTTGCTGCTGTTTTCACGAGAGCTGGGAGACGGAAGCAACCCAAGTTTCCCTAAATTGATGAGTGGATAATGAAAGCCATGTTTGTTTATACGATGGAGGTTTACTCAGCAGTAAAGAAAGATGAAATCATGAAATTTGCAGGTAAATGAATGGAACTAGAAACTGTTAAACTAAGTGAAGTAACATAGACTCAGGAAAAAAAAAAAGACGTATGTTCTCCCTCATATGTGGATCCTAGCACCAAATCCTGATAAGTGAGTATGTACCCAGACATAACTACAGGATCCAGGATAATGAAAAGGAACCAGGGAGGTAAAAGAAAAGAAAGAATCTGTAGGAGAAGAACAGTAGGAAACAGGCATTAATAAGGGAGATATGGATAAAAATGGCATTATTTTAAAGGGAGGAGCAGGGAAGTTTACACAAGGAACCTAGGGGATAAAGGGAAAGAAGGAGCCCAAGAGATGTGGGGCCATAGGAGAAGGGCATTATTAAGGGAGAAATGGGAATAATGGGGTCACCTTAAATGGGGAAACCATGGTGGAAGGGTTAGACAATGCGAGAGATAAATAATGTCTAGCTAGGTTTTAAAAAAAAACATAGGGAACCATATTAGTCCAACCACCTACTGTCAAATTATACATACAATTACATCAAGGAATGTAATATATGTCTAGGCAAGGTTTATCTGAGAATGTTTGGTCTTTGCCCAAGCTTTATCTATGTGGCACATGGTAATTAAAATTACCAGACTGGTGGAATTATCCTTCTTGGATATATAACAGCCATACTTTGAGGCCTATACTAATTTGGTCAGAGGGACATAAAGTACAGTTTTTGCTCCTTGCCCTCTGAGGTTGACTAAGTTCCAGGGGACTATGAGCAAATCTCAAGATCTCCTATAACTATGGTGATACACCTGTCCTCTTGATCAAGGAGGCCTTGGAGACCCCACCAGATGTACCTGAACCAGTGTCCAGTCTACAAAGTGGAATGTCAACACAGAGGAAACAATTCCTCCATGTTTCCAAGCGAAGCCAGCCACAGTCGAGGTGGACCTTTGACTTATTTTCATATAGATGGAGCTGGTAAAAGAAAGGAGCCAGGCAGGGGCTCCTCCCAAGCCCATGTGACCCCTGAGGTACAGATCCCCAAATGGCCTTAAGAGTAAAAAAAAATGGTTTATCTGGACCAACCGTAGGATCTTCAACACTCAAAAGGATAGTATAACCAAAGATTAAAGGGGTCAATATAATTTTTAAGAGTTTATATGTATAACTAAAGGCTACATAACAAGAAACAATTCCAAACAGGAGATACCTTCCTATGAGTTGTTGGCCAGGGTGGGCCAAGAGACTCCCAGACAGTAACCCAGCTTAGAACTTGGAAAATGAACAGCAGACCCCATCCTTATCTAAAGGAATATTGAAAACTGATTGCTGCTAGATGAGGGACAGCTGATCTTCCTAGAATAAGGATCTCTAGATAGGCTGACTAGATTCAGCAGATGGACAAGCACTGAGGAATGGCTGGGGGTGCTGATAACACAGTGGATAACAACAGGGATGACAGAGTATATGGTCTGAGGGGGTACGGGAGGGTGCCATTTGGGACGTGGATATATAGATAAAAAAGATTGAGATGTTCTGTATGATATATAGAACACAAAAATCAACAAATAAAATTTGAGTTATAAAAAATAAAAATATAAAAATAAATATAATAAATGTGGCATGAAAGAAAACAATTGCTTAAAGTTAATTAGTAGATGTGAGAAACATTACCTTTGAAATCTACCTGATGTCTTTTTATCCATGATTAGATGCCAAGGATCTCAGAAAGTAACAGGCTATGACTAGTAATAATTAGATACATAGAGATTAGAGACATATGTGCAAACACCTAGGTGTTAGTTGCATTAAAAATGAGTTTTTCTGCATTAAACTGTGTATTTTAAAAGGAAATGGAGATCTTTTTTAAAGGTTAAAACCTCATTCAATTTTATATCTTATAGGTTTTATACTGAGTGCAATATTGTATAACTATAAATTCAAATGTAAACCTAATATTTTACAGCCAATTTTTAAAAAGATGCAGCTTAGCTCTGCAAATTTTTATTGAATATGTCAATGCTGTTGTACTGAAATGTTTCTTCTAATTATGTGGTTATTAAACAAATAATTTTTAAAAAATGTTCAACAATCCTAGCCACCAGGAAAATGAAAAAAATATTTTTGAGGTACCACCTCAAAATGGCTATTATCAAGAAATTCTACAACAAATGTTAGAGAGGAAGGGGAGTAAGAGGAATTCTTAGTGCTGGTGGAAGTGTGAATTATTAGAGCCATTTTGGAAATCAGTTTGGAGATTCCTCAAAAAAAAATAAGAATAGAGCTATGGTTTTACTCACCTATCTCTCTTCTGGACACACACCCAGACAATCCACATCCAACTATGTAGACATTTGTATTCTTGTATTTTTTCCTTCACTACTCACTATGGTAGGGAAATGGACCAGTTTAGGTGTCCAACAACAGATGAATGGATAATGAAAATCTGGTACATACATTAAATAGTATATTATTGAGCTGTAAAGAAAACTGGAATCACAAAATTCACAGGAAAATAGTTTGATCAAGAATGTATAATATAAAGTGAACGCACCATATATCCGAAGTAAAAAATTGCATATTCTCCCTTTTATGTGGATCCTAGCCTAAAACATATTAATGTACATATGTAAATTAATGTATGTATGGATATACTATAATATTTATGAAGGGGAACAATAAAAGAAAAAATAATAAAGGTATACTAAAGAGTTAATACATATAATATACTTGGTGTAAGTTATTTTAATTTTAGCTCAAGATATAACAAATTTTTAATGCAAAATAGGACTTTATCTGGGTAGTGTCCTCATGTAACATCATGAGAGACTGTTACCATGCAGGGAAATCTGAATTTTTTAAAATCAAGTTTTCTTTTCTTTATTTTTCGAATATTTCCATATGTTGTAGGGTTTGTTCTGTAAAACTAATAAACTAAAGCTTAAAAGTAAATAAATAAATTTTATGTTAAAAATTAAAAAAAAAGGAAAGATGCAAAGAAAAGCCAAAGAAGTGATTAAGGAAGTTCAATTTTCCAAGACAGTATATATTTTCAATAGCATTACTATTTCTACTTCTACTACTGTGATTCTTAATAACACTACCATTAGACAGTAATTATTGTAGACTAAATATTTTATCACTATTATAAAAATTCTTGCTAAAAGTAATCTGAGGATGTAGGTTACTCATATATTTTTTTAATTTCTGGCTAAGGAAAAGGACATTTGTTTATTCTTGCTCCTCTATTTCTACTATCAGTAATGTTTAAACCTGCTTTACAAATGACTTTTCTACTCTTCCCAATTTAACTACAATTGTTTTTGTCAGTACATGTTTAACTGTCTTTGAAACAAGAGCATTTTAATACCAGTTTGCACACTGAAGAACTGAACTGACCAGTTCAATGTAGAAGGTCACAGAGAATTAAAAATACCTATGAAACATTAGTACATTATGGAATACAAATGTATTTTCAGATTTAAATATTCAAAACAGGAACCACTTGCATAGCAAAACCAGTGGGAATATTTATTAAAATCTACTACTTACAAATCCCTTAATTAGAAATCCAAAATATATGCACTTTTCTCAAAATTCTTCCTAATATCAGAGTAAAGGATGTTTTATCTTCAGTAAATTATTTTTATAGAATTTTAAATAAAATAAACCAATAATATAAAGTAAAAAGCAGAACAAAACCTTTGACATTCCTATTTTCATAATTTATAGCCATTTCCATCACAATGACACTGAAAATTCCTAATGATATCTAATTAAACTTTAAAATGATTGGATTACTGAGGTCATTATTATGGACAACATCTTTTCTATGAAAAGAAGCTTCAAATTATTTGGAGAAAAATATTGTATTATATTTCAAATTATTATGGATACAAAGAAGAACTAATTTCAAGAACTCATTTTGAAAACCAAAATTTGGTTAACTGATTAATCAAATTTGATTTTTGCTGTTCTGTTTAGAGAGGTCACTTATATCTCTCTACATCGGAAATGATTTTCTAATGAAATTTTGGAAACAGGTTTCATTCAGTGTGTCAGAGATAAATGATCATATATAATAGTTATAATATTACTTTAGTTTACATATTGCTCAATTAAATGTATAAGACACGCTGTTGGAACTGGTGAATGATTTCTTGATTACAATTTCCTCAAAAAGTGATCTCTTAAAGTTAATATAATTATTCTAGAGCAGTTTCAAAGATTATTACATAGCTCATAATTAAAAACGCTTCTAGGGATGAAAAGCCATATTTTATGTTTGTGTGTATGAGAGAGAGAGAGAGAGAGAGAGAGAGAGAAGCGAGAAAGAGAGACAGAGGCAGAGAACGAGACCGAGAGATGTATGTGGAGAAAGAGACCAAGAGAAACAGAAAAATTTTCTGTCTCTTTTAATTTTCCCACCTCTCTAGCTACACAAATTGTAAAGATGCAAATAAAATTATACTTTTTATCAGATAATTACCTTGGAAACATACCAATAAACACTCCTTAACTGTCCTTTATATAATTCTGCACAGCTCATTCCTTTCTCCTGACAGAATACCTAACTTACTCCATTAGAACAAAATTAAACCACTTACATTTTTTTCTTATGGGAGATGGTACAAGGAAAGATATGCCTTATTCCCTCACCTCCCTCAAACTCTGCACCCACAATGTTATATGATTCAACTCCTCCTAAATAAAATTCAAGCTAGTTCCTGAGTAATTCATGTACTCCTATATATGCTATTAAATTTTCACCTTTAATATTCTTCTGTCCTTTTGTACGGATTTTTGAACATTTATTCCTACAGTATTACTTGCAGACAATTTGAAATTCTAAGTGAAGTTTTATTCCTATTGTTGTGTAATCCATAATTTGTGTCTATTCCTCTAACACTAAGCTAAGCGAGTTTAAAGAAAATACCATACATCTTTATTTATACTCTTCAATATATATTACAATTCCAGGTGTAAATGTGGTGAGAATACTGATTACTAAAATTTATGGGGTTCAAACCTTGGATGCTAGGAGAAGAGTAATAGTGTCTTCTATTATTGGAAGCAATATTTATTTTGTATTAATTTGACAAATCCATAAGATTTAGAAAATATTTTTTTAATGAAGAGTATTTTGATTTCGGTGCTGGTGCCTTCATTGATTGAGCATTTTTCTGAACTTACTGTTTGATTTTGATTAAGCGTATACAGAAATAAGAGAAAAATAATGCTCCAAACTTAAAAGATTTAATTATTTCTTTCTAGAATATTATAGCTCAAGTTAAATTTCTCAGAAGTCAAATTACTCAGATTAGTCCATTTAAGAAGCAAGCCACCACAGGGGCTGGAGAGATGGCTCTGGGGTTAAAAGCACTGACTGCTTTTGCAGAGGACCGGGGTTCAATTCCCAGCACCCTCATGGTAGCTACAAACCATCCTTAACTCCAGTTCCAGGGGAATCTGAAGCCCTCTTCTGACCTCGGTGGCATTGCACAACACAGGTGCACTCACATGCATGCAGGCAATATACTTATACACATAAAATAAAAATAATAAATAAAATATTTTTTTTTAAAAAAAACAAGCCACCTAGCCAGCAGATGAAGCAAGCAAGCAACCATAACAATAGCTGTTGACGGAAGAATGGTTAAAATAACTAAGCTGGATCTCTGTTCATTAAAATTTAACAAACATATGCCAATCCTCAACTGCACTTCACTCTATATAGGTCTGGCGTGAGTAAATGGCATGTTACAGAATATTTTAGTGAGGCACAGAGTGTGTGGATAATATCATTGTGCACCCATGTGCATTTATAAAACTTCAAGAATTTGAAATGTGTTTAGTGATTCAACTGGCTCTGGGCTCTATGGGAGGTGTACATACTGATTACAATCATTCTGTGGCATCCACTTCCCCAGCAATATTTAGACGTTTCTGACTTTAGGTATAATCTGCTTAGTTCCTACCATTCAAGGAGATACAGAGAAAGGGAAGGAGGCTGGGAGAGAGGAAGTTGCAAAGAGGAGACAGTGGGAAAGGGAGAAATGCTTTCAGCAAGAGGAAAAAAATCTTTTAAATGCTCCTTAAGTTAAAACAATAGAAAATGATTCTTTTAAGAGGAAAAATAATGTACTTGAATGCACATTTAAAACTGTTATTATGATTTGTGGCTGAAAAATCATTCAGGTTTCTAAGGTTTTGATAACTGCTCATCACTGTTACAAATAAAGATGGAAACTATTTTTTACTGTTATTTTATTTTCTCTGTCCTCATAATGTTTCTACCAATTTAATTTCTCATTGTGGCACTGCCTACATTTTCTGAATGACTTCCTTTCTTGTCTGATTGGGCATTTCCCTATCGTCTTTGGAAAAAAATTGTTGATATATTTTGTACATTTTAATCAGTTGTTAAGATTTTATTTTATTGGTATTGACTTAAAGACTTAGTTTATATATTATGGATATCAAATCCTTTGTGTGTATATGTTTTGCATGTTTCCTCTCATGCCATTTATTGCATTTTCACGTTCTTACTAGTGACATTGATGTACACTATTGTATTTTCATTTTGATGCAGTCTTACTTTGTTGTATTGCTCTTGATAACATATTTATGGAAGGTTGTCAAATCCAGTGTTGTGAAGCTATTTCTGTGGATTCTTCTGCCAGTTTTGTGTCACCTTCATGTTTATATGTTTGATGAGCTTTTGGGGGGGCGGTCTTTCTTTTTTATTGAGCTTTTTAAACTTCATACATTTCCCACTCAAATCGAGACCCCCCCCTCCCTCATACATACCTTCCCCCATCCCCCCACTGAACCCTATGCACTCTGCCATACATGTTGAGTCCTATTCATTCAGGTGTTTGTACCCAAATGTCCTTCAGTATAAAAAAGTCCCGTGGAGTCTAGTCAGCCCATCCAGTGGTCGTATGTAAGCCATACTCTCCTTCACCCAGCAGCAATCAGTCTCAATCTAGTGCTTGCTTACCACCTATTTCTCACCTCCCCTTTGGGCCCTTGTTTAACTGAGCTGACATGGGTCTCATGCTTGATGCCACCACTGCCACAGGCTCACATGAGCAAGCCTCCTGTGGTCTGGAAGCTTCCACCTCCCTGTGTTCATGAACCAGCCCTGGCAGGGTTGTTTGATCCATTTTAAATTAACTTTCGTACATGGTATAAGGTAAGGGTCAAACTTCATTCTTCTAAAGGTAGATGTCCTGTGTTTCTATTTTCATTTTGCAATGATTTTTTTTCACTATGAACACTGTTGATGAAAAATCCTTGCATCATATAATTAAAACTGTGGATCTAGAATCTCTTATATTGCATTATTCTACATACCGCTTATTTTTACATTGTTTTCATTTTTATGACTTCGAAGAATATTTTGAAATAAGAAGTATGATATTTCTAACTTTTCTTTTTTTTCTTTTCTTTTTTATTGTTTGAGCTATAGAAGATCTTTTCTGACATAACTTGGAAGATGGATTTTTCTATTGAAAATTTTGATAAGAATTGAATTGAATGTATAGATACAGTTGACTCTCATAAAACAAAATCCAAAAACATAGAACCTTCTATTGTTAGGTACTAAGTAGTATGTAAGGTCTTTAAGATGTCTAAGATTGACTTTTCTACCAGATCTCATCCCTTTCCCTATTCTTTGGCTGCCTAGTCATAAAGAATTCTGTTACACTACAGATTCTAGCCATGATGTGCTACTTTACCACAGGCCTAAATCACAGTGTAACTCAGACAGAGATTGTAACCTCTATAAATGTGAGATGCACTACTATTATCTTTTCTCTTTATAAGGTAATTGTCTCACATATTATACTACAGTGACAGAAAAAAGACTGGCCATAGGACAATTAAGCACAATAAAGATAAATGAAGAGAGTTATCACAAGATCCTAAGAGTTGAAGTTGGCAACTGAACAACATTAACCCTTCAAACCCATAAATATAATTTTTCATGTAGTACTGCCTTATTTTCTTATAGCCAAAATTTATAACTGTTAGTCTACACAACTATAAACTTTTGCTTAACTTCATACCTTCTGTATTTCATAGTTTTTATTCTTTATGCCTTTATTCATTTTTATTGTGTGCACACATTTCAGTTCTGATATCAAGTTTCTATTTTATTGACTTGTATTGAATTTTAAAAAGTATTTTATTTATTATTTTTATATTATATGTATGAGTGTATTGCCTGCATGTATGTAAGTGCATTTGTACCATGCAATGCCCACAGAGGTCAGAAGAGGGCATAGGATCTTCTGGAACTAGAGTTACAGATAGTTGTCATCCACCATGTGGGTGCTGGAAATTGAACTAGGGTCCATTGCAAGAGCAGCTAGTGCTCTTAGCTGCAGAGCTATCTCTCCAGCCACTATATTGCATTTTGTAAAACAAATTGTGCTGGATAGCTTTAGGGTTAACTTGACACACCTGGGTTGAGGGAGCCTCAATTTGGGAATTTCCTCTATTCGACTGGCCTGTGGCCATGCCTGAGGGGTGTCTTCTTGATGAGCGATGTGGGAGGGCCCACCCCACTGTGGGTGGTGCCACCCATGGGCAGGTGGGCCTGTGTTGCATAAGAAAGCAGGCTGAGCAGGGGCCAGGGGAGCAAGTCAGTAAGCAGCCATGGCCTATGCTCCAGCTCCTGCTTCCAGGTTCCTGCCCTGAGCCCCTACCATGTGCTCCCTGATGAACTGTGTGACCTGGGAGTTGTAAGCTGAATAAACCCTTTCCTCCCCCAAGTTGGTATTGGTCTGAGTATTTTGTCACAGCAATGAAGAGACAGACTAAGACAGTAATTGGTATGAGGGAGTGGGATATTGCTGTGACAGACCTGACCTTGGTGTTTTTGGGAGGACTGTGGAAGTGTTTGGAACTTGGGGCTGAAAAAGCCATCGCATGCTCAAAGTTTGTTGCAATGGAGCTTGGAACAGTTATGCTGAAAGAGTTGTAGACGATGGAGGCCTGGCTTGTGAAGCTTCAAAGGGAAGCAGAGACTATCAGGGCTGTTCATGTGAGATTTTTGGATTGAGAATCTCTGGGTTCTGGTCGGCTGGGGCTGAAAAATCAGCTGTGATTAAGAAGAGACCAGAACCTGAATCATAACCTTTGCTTTACTGGGACAATTGCAGCTGGCTAGCTGAGGCTGAAAAATCAGCTGTAAGTAACAAGGGACCAGCATCACTGTGGTGGAGTCTTCTGGGAGGTATTTCCTCAGGGTCAGCACACAGAGGGGATCCACACCTCTATTTCAAGTTGGAAGCAGGACTTGGTAATGTGTAAGAGTCTCCTGCATGGTTCTGCTGTTGAAATCATGAAGGGTTCACAGACAGCAACTGAGGCTTGGCACTCTGAGAGGCCAGGAAAGGCCATAGGTGAAAGTGCAGCTTCAGTGGCAGCGAAGACCCCAGGATTGAAGGGGCCATGGAGAGAAACTGAGGCTTTGCACCCCAGAGGCAAGAAGAGGCCATTGGTGAAGGTGTAGCCTCAGTTTCAGTGGAGACCCCAGCTTTTTGGAGATGCCTGGACCATGGGATGACCACCAAGGACAGCAGTAAGTGTGGAATGGAGCTGGCCTGGGTCTGCAAGATGAGCTGAGTGTGCTGTGGACTGCAGAGTCAGAGCAGTGGAGCTGCAAGTATGCTTTAGAGCCCAGAAGATTGTGAGTGAATCCCAGATGTCCAGCCTCAGGCTACTTTCCTGGACTTTGGTTTTGCTTAGGTGTCCCCGATTCTTCCCTTTGAAATAAGACAGTACTTGTTTTGGATTTTACAGAAGCCCACCCACAGTTGAGACTTTTAAAAGAGACTATGAACTTTAAAGTGTTTGGATTTTTTAAAGGACTGTGGGGTTTTTAAGGTTGTACTGTCTTA
>NW_008355363.1:2907724-2917593 GCF_000622305.1 Nannospalax galili | reverse complement strand
TTTCCTCTATTGGACTGGCCTGTGGGCTTGCCTGAGAAGCATCTACTTGATGAGTGATGTGGGAGGGCCCAGCCCACTGTGGGTGGTTCCACCCCTGGGCAGGTGGGCCTGAGTTGCATAAGAGAGCAGGCTGAGCAGGTAAGCAGCATTCCTCCATGGCCTGTGCTCCAGCTCCTGCTTCCAGGTTCCTGCCCTGAGCCCCTACCTTGGGCTCCCTAATGAACTATGACCAGGAAGTTGTAAGCTGAATAAACCCTTTCCTCCCCCAAGTTGGTATTGGTCAGAGTATTTTGTCACAGCAATGAAGAAACAGACTAAGACACAAATACATTTTCATACAATATAATTTGATCATCTTTAGAACCCCTGTCTGTACCAGTCTTAAGGGCCCTTTGCCAGATTTCATGTATATTGTCATACATACTAAGGTCTATCATGTCAAATTCATGTCCAAAATGTCTTTCAGTGTGTGTCTACTCACTGAATCTTGGTTAACATATTTAGCAACACACCCTCTCCCAGCACTTATCAGTTGCTAATTCTTCCTCAGCTAAAGTTGGGGTTTCTAATCCACTTCTATTCTGGGATTTTGTCTGGCTTGAGCTTGTATGGGTCTTGCACATGATGTTACCATTGCTGTGATTTGATGTGAGTAAGTTTATAGATGTCTGGAAAACTCTGTTCCTTGTGGTCATTCATTCATCTTGTTCTTAGAAACCTTCTACCCTTTCTGCCAAAATGGTCCAGAGTTATGAGTGGCAGAGGTACAATATAGGTATCCTATTGGGGGAAGCACATTACAGTCTCTTGTTCTCTTCACTTTGGCCAGTTTTGGCTTTTTGGGTTAATCATCATCTGGTGTATAAGGATGTTTTATTGGTGGCAGTTGAGAGTTGCATTAATATCCTCTCTAACCCTTGCTCTGCTATGTTCTTGAGTCTTCTGTATAGAGACTGCATTCACTCAGGGCTGGGCATCCCACAGACACTAATTCTCTGCATTTGACCATTGTGGAACTATGGTATAGTCTCCTTCAGTTGAAGAAAAAGCTTCTTTATGAGTGGTTAGAGTACACTGTTTCTTTGTAGTCCCAGCTGTCCTGAAACTCACTATGGAGACCAGGATGGCCTCAGTGTCACAGAGATCTGAAGGCTTTCAGAGTGCTGGGATTAAAGGCGTGTGCCACCATGCCCAGCTCACTTAAAAAAAATTTTAACGGTGTTATGATAGGTTTCCATATGAATTTTTCATGCTCCCTTTATTTTTATTAACCAAGGTCACATAGAAGGCCTTAGCTAAACTCTTAGACACAAAGAAAACAAAAGTCATGGATATGGGAAAGAAATTTTTAAAGAATAAGGGGATTGGCAGGAGTGGGAGAGGAAATAAAGTAGGGAAGAAAGTAACCAGAATGTACTTACACATGTAGAAATTTTTCAAAGAGCAAAATTTCTCAATAAAAAGAAAATCAGGGTCAGTGACTTCATTTAGCACGTAAAGGCATTTTTGCAAATTTGGCCAACCTGTCTTCAATCTTAAGGACCCACATGATGGAAAGAGAGAATGGACTCCTCAAAGTTGTCCTTTCCCCTGTATGTGTGTTCTGTGGGTGTGGCAACACACACATACAGAGAGAGAGAGAGAGAGAGAGAGAGAGAGAGAGAGAGAGAGAGAGAGAGAGAGAATAAAACATAATAAAAAGTAAAAGTAATGATTGGATCTAGGAGTATATTAACTTGTAATCTATTTTAAAATTTAAGAGCACTGAGAAACAGTTTTAACAATTTATTTCAATGCAGCATTATCTTATTTTTATCTCAAATTTTAAAGTTTCAAATAGAAATTTTATTTTTGTTTGGATAAAGGTTATTATGAGTTTTAATTAAAAGGAGTAGTATGTCCAAGTGTAAAGAACACTGATTAATGTAGAAAGAGTTCTGAGAATGAATTTGGGTTCACATTTAAGAAAATTATGTACACTTATCCTGTGTTTTTGACTATTTGCTTCTGGGAACTTGCTCATATGAACTTATAGCAATAGTGACAGCATGCACAAGACCCATGGAAACTCAGACCAGACAAAAACCCAGTATAGAACTATGGAAATGGATAAGAAGTCCCCACGTTAGCCACTGAACTATTGGCAACTGAACACTGCTGGATGAGAGAGAGTTGGTCTTCTTTAAGGGAATGAGGCTAAATAGGCTGACCAGGTTCCAGTGGATGAATTCAAACTGAGAAACATCTGGGGACACAAACTTTACTTGATTTGCCTTAGGAAATATGACAGAATGCATGAAATCCAGTGGGAGACTCCCTTAAATATGATTAAGATGCATTGTATGAAATGCACAGAAATTATATATTAAAAAATAATATACTTTGTGAGCTAGAGAATATCATTTAATTTAATTTTCATAATAAGTATAATTATAGTAAGTCAAACAGATTATATCTAAGGATTTCCTGTTTAACCAATAAACTTTCAAAAAGCCCAGTTATATCAGTCATAATTGTGTAGAAAGATATCGACATTACACGTGGAATGATTCTACCATTATAGAATTATTGATCATTACATATATCATGTTTCTGTCATTAAAGAATTATTTTCCAATGCCATTAATATATATCAGTTAATACTAAAACATAGCTATCTAGCATTTTCCATTAGTAGATTTGTATCTAACAGATTTGGATCATTTTCTATACATATCATTATTACCTCCTGTGTTGGTAGTATAGTTCAGTCTATAGAACTTGCCTAGTGTGAGAGAAGCTTTGGTTTTGATATCCAAAACCATTTTAAAAGTTAATTAGCTAAATGTGCTGATTCACACCTGTAATACCAGCACGCAAGGGTCAGATAGATGTAGGAGGATGACTGAGTTCAAGGCTAGGATACAGTGATAGGACCTGTATCAAAAAAGCTATAAATAATTATCTAAGTATAGTAAAAGTGTTCTTCAAAAGATTTTTATTTTATTATTTTAATCAACAGTAACTTGGTAGGTAATTTAAGGGACATGAAAGAAGAAATTTACAGATATGTGATTAATTTTATCAAAATAATTTTCTAGCTTGAAATTTCTGAAGAGATATAATTTAAAAATAAGAGAATAATAAAGTACTATTTCTATCACTTACATTTTAATTTTGAATTCATTCTGTTTAAACATCATTTCTGAAAAACTTTGGCGTTAGAATGGGGATTAAAAGTTTTCATACTTTATCTACTTATTATATTTATTTTATATGTATGAGTGTTTTGCCTGCTTCTAAGTGCTCCTGTGTCATGCAATGCCTGTAGAAGTCAGAAGAGGCCACTGGATAACCTGGAACTGGAATTACAGACAGTTGTAAGCCAGCATGTGGGTGCTGGGAATCAAACCCGGGTCCAGTTTTCATACTTATTCATTTAATATGCATGTTATAGTATAATAAATGTCTGATCTCATTTCCGAAGTTACTCAAGTTCTGCATTTCTTGTGAGTCATAATTATAAAATACCAGTTTCAAAGACTTTACATGGGACTCTGTTGGACTGTGATTCAATCATTAGTGTTATTTGTATTCTTCATGAACTGGAAAAAGGAGTATCTTTGAACAAAAATTAACGTGTAACGTGAGCTTTATGAATGAGAATAGCAATTTACTCTTGTGTAATTTTGATAGATGTCACTTCTTAAACATCTGGGACTCTAAGAAATATTTAAACACATACTTGCAGGTGCCAAACAGATGGAAATACATTCATATTTTAAAATAAGCAAGGAGACCTGTGCGTGTATGTGTGTATTGCCTGCATGTAGGTAAGTGCACCTGTGTCGCGCAATGCCCACAGAGGACATAAGAGGCTGCCCGATCCCCAGAACTGGAGTTATGGACAGCCGTTAGCTGCCATGTGGGTGTTGGGATTCAAACCCATGTCTTCTGCAAGCACAGTCAGTGTTCTTAACCTCTGAGCCACCTCTCCAGCCCCCTACAGATAATATTTTCTTAATTATACAGATATACACATTTTATTCAAATTTATCTGTTAGGTTTCCCCAGGAACTACATAACCTGTCATCATAGATAGAGAGATATAAAAAGTAACCAAATCTGTAATTATATAATGAACAGCTATCTACATTTTCCTCCTTGGCACTCTGTTTGCTATTTTTTTCTGAAATACCATTTTGCTGTTACTCCTTTTTATCTTCCTTGTGAAGAGTGGAAGTTTCTGACATTTTTTAACCAACTAATTGAAAGTTATTTTTAATACTTTACACTCAAAACTGTCATGTCCTGTTCTTTCCTTTTTTCTCATTTTTTCCTCTTCCTTCTCTTCATTGTTACCATACTATTCACCTCTGTTTCCATCTAATTCTACAGTGTATTCATGGGTAAAATAATAAGGTACAATGACTTCAAACTGTACTTTGGATGAGACCTCTCACATCTGTATATATAATTTAAAATGTTCTCAGACTTAAAGAGTCATAATTCTAGGTGCCCCTGAGTAGTGTTTTGTAAGACAAATGTTCCCCAGAGTGCCAAGTATTTGAACAGATGGAATATGGTCCACAATTGGTGGAACTGTTTAGGAAAACTATGGCCCCTTTTGGAAGTATAATTTTGCTAGAGGAAGCACATCAGTGGGGCAATGTGGGTGGACACTGAGAGTTCATAGCCTTGTCCCACTTCCATTTTCCCTCTCTCTGTTTCCTCTGCACTTTTAAAGATGTAAGCTCTCGGCTTTTGGCTTCTACCACTCAGCTTGCCATATGTTGCCATGCTGCTCTGCTACATTGGAGTCATCCCGCTGGAACTGTAAGCCCCCAAATATTCATCCTTCTATAAGTGATCTTGATCATGGTGTTTTATCACAGCAACAGGAAAGTAACAAATGCACCCTGAATATCTTCATTGTGATGTTCTATGGTCACCTCAAAACAATTTATCCAAAGAAATACTCATTACCATATCTCAAGTTTAATTTTCTTTCTAGTAGTCTCTGTTGCTATCACACCTTAGCTAGAAATACTGCTTCTTTATCAAAGTTTCACGTTTCTCATATTCAATCCTCATAGACAATTAATTTTTCCAAATATTTGCGTCTTATATTACCCTGACATTCATACTCTATCTGTTCTTACATTTGGAATCATAATTTAAGCTAAGACATTCATCCAATGTATAAGTCTAACATCTTCCCCATTGCACTGCTAGAATTACTTTCTTGAAACAGAATTATCATGCCCTTTAGATTATTAGAGAAAATAATCTTGCACCACCTAAAGGATAACTTTTCAATTTCTTAATCTGACATAATACAGTGCTCTTCTCAACTTGTGGTAGTCTCATATCTTGCGTCCTAGTCTATTTTTAAAAACCTGCTCTGTCCAATAAACTCTAAGTTTATATTGATCTTTCCTAAAAGCCATGGGTAGGAAGCTGAAAAGCTGGCTGAGAACAAGACATCTAAGGAGCTTCACAAATATATTCCTTAGCAAACTTGGCAATAATTGCAGAAGAATAGCCATTTAAAGTCCTTGGAAATGTTCTTAAGCTATCCAGCAAATTAGCTAACAGCTGTTCCAAAAATCCCACCATAAGTCGGTAGAAGATTCAGAATCTGTGATATGTGTATGAGGATACTTTCTTTTTCCTTCTCATTTCAATAAATGTAAAGCTCCATTGAATGTGGTCCAGAATACAGAGCTCTTCTTGCCAAGCTTCCAGGTAAAGTGATGTTTTTCTGGGGAGATCAAGGTATTTTGAATATTGACACTAGCTGCCTGTCATTGAGCCTAAATTTCAAGTAATGCATCAGAGAGGTAGGTAAACACTTTGCCTGCCTAGCCCCCATTTAAATGATAGAAACTGTAGCTTGGAGGAATGCCGCTGAGAAGGCAAAGACCCACATCTGCTGTGTCTTAGCTACTTAGACAGTGATTCCATACCCAGAAAGGGAGGATAAGAACGCCTAGAGCTACTGGCACTGCTCAGTTCTGGCTGTACCAAGAACTTACCTCTTAACATAAGAATATAATCTAGATAAAAAGTGTACAAAATTTGGATCATATTACTTTCTTGTTGAAATTTACCAGATAGTTTAAAAAGAATCAGCAACAGCCCTTCATGAACCTTACATTGCATGAGACCCTCTCACACTCATACCAACACCAAAGAAGCCATAGGAAAGGACACAATAGTTCAATAATGTCTTACGAATGTGAACAGACAGATCAACATTCCTTATGAAAGTGAACAGAAAATTCTCAAGTATAGCAACATATAAAATAATTTATATCATGACCTAGTGAAATCTATTCCAGACATACAAGAGTGGTTTAAGAAAACCAATTACATATTATAACAATAAAGTAAGAAAAGATGCGCATGATGACTATAATAAAGACATTTAAAGGAACACATAAATAATCCAAAAACCTCTTCCTGCAAAAAGTACTAAATCACCTAAAAACAGAAAATAATTTCCTAAAATTAATGAACATTTATGAAAAACTCATAAAGAACATTATAATTAACTGTGAAAGCCCAGAAGGTTTCTTGTTAAGAGTAGGAACACAACTATGACTTCCCCTTCAGTCACTTACATTCAACCCAGCTCTACCTCTGACAATTACACAATAGGCACAAATTTAAAAAAAAATGAATATGGGCTGGAGAAATGGCTCAGAGTTTAAGAGCACTGGCAGCTCATGCAGAGGATATGTGTTTAATTACCAGCATCCACATGGTGGCAAACAGCCCTCTGTAACTCCAGTTTTAGGGGGTCCAGTGCCCTCTTCTGACCTTGATGGGTAGTGCATGACATGGATGCACTCACACACATGCATGCAATGCACTCATACACATAAAATAAAAATAATAAATAAAGTGTTTCATGATTCACTCACACACATGCAGGCAATGCACTCATACACATAAAATAAAAATAATAAATAAAATATTTTTAAAATATTTTAAAATACTTTTTATAAAATTTTAGCCAGGTGTGGTGGCACAAGCCTTTAATCCCAGCACTGGGGAGGCAGAGGTAGGTGGATATCTGTGAGTTCAAAGTCAGCCTGATCTACATAGTGAGTTCCAGGACAGCTGGGGCTACAGGGAGACCCTGTCTCAAAAAAAAAAAAAAAAGGGAAAATAAATATTTTATTTATTATTTTTATTTTATGTGTATGAGTGCATTGCCTGAATGTGTGTGAGTGCAGCCATGTCATACAATCTTGCGGCCATGTCATACAATCCCACAGAGGTCAGAAGAGGGTGTTGGATTCCCCTGGAACTGGAGTTAAGAACAGTTCATAGCCACCATGTTGGTGCTGGGAATTGAACCCACGTCCTCTGCAAGAGCAGTCAGTGCTCTTAACTGTTGAGCCATCTCTCCAGTCCCAATAAATAAAATATTTTAAAAATAAATGGAGAAATAAATAAAATTCTACCACATTTGAAAGAAAAAATTATTACATAATCACCTCTATTTTCAGATTACATGACTTTCTATATAGAAAGCATAAGAAATACACTCAAGAATTCAGTTAAACTGTTAAACATAGATTAATCATGCTACAACAATATATTGAAATAGAATCTAGCATTAACTTATGTCTTTTTCACTCTAGAAATAAAAATACAATGCCATATATGTTTCTGAAGAGTCTTGAATCTAACAATTAACCATCTATTTTTACATATCTCTAAACAGTAGTTCCCTGAATGTCCTTGTTTTATAAATGAAACAACTGTTTTTTTCCTAAGAAAACTAGCTCTTAGATAATTAGTTTATAATTTGTTTCTATTTCCTCAATGTCTTTTTCTTGCTTCAATGTCCAATTCAGTATTACATATACTTAGAGACCATGTCTCATTTCTACCTGCTTGATGATGTCAATTAAGTTTTGTTTGATTATGGTAGTTTTGTGTATTATTAATTATATAACATTCTTCAATTAGCAAAAGCATATTTGATTTATTCTATTTTTGTTTTTAAGAATTTCATACATTAGCACTGTAGAAATAGAACTGTCATATAAGCCAGCCATAGAACTCTTATGCATATTTCCAAGGAACTTTATATTTTACTACAGTGATACCTATTTATCCATGTTCACAAGAGTCAGGAAATGGAAACAACCTAGACGTCCATCAACTGAAAAATAGATAATGAAATTATCCTTTTTTTGTTCTTTGAAAGGGTCTCCTTAGTCCCAATCCACCTGGAAGTCCCTATATGGGCTAGGCTGACCTCGATCTCTCAGAGATTCACCTACCTGTGCCTCCTGAGGGCTGAGCATGTGCTACCATGTCTGGTGCTAATGGAATTTTGGTACATTTACAAAATGCAATACTATTCAGCTATTAAGGAAAGCAAAATTATGAAATTCAGAAATAACTGGATGGAATGGGAAACAATGAGGAAAAAAACTCAGTAAGGTAACACAGACCCAGAAAGACAAATAATGTATATCCTATCTCAAAAGTGGATACTAGTCTTGAATCTTTGGATATGCATACTTCAGCTGGAAAAATCCATAGAGGTCAGAACACTAATAAGGGGATATGGGGAAAGGCCTCATGGGAAAGGAAATAAAATACAGTGACATAAAAGAAGAAAGGGGAAATTTTCAAATGAAGGTTTAAAGGTGTTGTAGAAAGGGAGAGAAAACAGAGGATCATATATAGAGAAGATAACTAATACCAAAGGCCTTTAGAATAAGACATATGGAAACTCACCAATACAGAATCTTCTTAAAGTACACATATACAAAATAAATAGAAATTAAAGAGTTACCCTAGAACAGAGAGACCTTCCTGGCCCCTACCATACCACTCAGCAAAGGCTAGAAAATAAAAAAGTTTAATGCCATAAAAGGACTTCCTCTTAGGAAGATGTTGTCTATAGATCCCTTAGACCCTCAAACAATACTTGCTATTGCCCCTGTTCTTGGTTACTCACAAAAATTAACAAGAAGACCCTGTTGCTGAAGACATTTCATATACAAGTTATTAAACACACAAGGAGAAATCAAGCTAGAACTAACCTCAAATTTTCATCTCTGCTGTGCTCCAAGATGCTGTGCATGCTACAGAAAGAGATCAACCTTGGTTAGCTCTGAATTGTGAGAGCTACAACACGAACTGGCCAGGCAGGATATGCCTACTTGTACAAAACTGACATGAACGCTGTGAGATTAATCAGCTACTTTCTGATTAGATTTAATGTCCACAAGATATAGCCCAAAGCTGACACTGATATCAGACCTAGGAACATGCAGCTACCTCAAGTCACAGGCCATAGGGGAGAACACAATATCATTATTCTAAGTGAACATACTTTTAAACCAACTCCTGATATCTTATATTTATTCCCATAGATTGATGCATTTTTCAACTTTCACCAGAGAAGCTTCTGCATGCAGCAAATGGTGATTAACTCAGAGACTCACAACTGGTCAACATACAGAGATTAAGAGGCTGAAGAATTCTTATTCCTTAGTAATAAACCTTCATCAAATATGTGTTTCCAAGGATCAGACAGAGATCATTGTGGAAGAGGGGGAGAGAAGATAGTAAATGGAAGAGGTGCTGAATGACGACAAGGACGCTGTTTTCCAGACAGCTGGGAAGTTACTTTTATGAAATCACAGCAATTATTAAAGCCTGAAAAATACCTATATAAGCTCCAGCCAGACAAAATCTAAGCACACTGGTGGGGAAGAAGATAAGAATCCCCAAGCCTAGCTTATGAACTATTGGCAACTGGGAGAGGGTGAGTCAGGTTTCTTTAAGGCTATGCAGTTGCTTAATTTAACCAGGCTCCAGTGGACCTACACTGAACAGCATTTGCAGACACAACT
>NW_008355363.1:2892303-2907380 GCF_000622305.1 Nannospalax galili | reverse complement strand
TAGATAGATAGATAGATAGATAGATAGATAGATAGATAGATAGATAGATAGATGATAGAAGAGTACATGAAATAAGGTTGGTGGTAAGAAGGGGTGGTACAAATAGGGAAGGGTAGTCTATACATAATCAAAATAGATTGTATGAAAGACTAAAAAATTCAATGAAACATAAGTTTCTTACATTAGTAGTGCAATTAAATCATATCCACTCCTTCCCCCTCCCATTCTTCCGATTCCCTTCCCACTCCCTCTCAATTTCATGAAATCTTCTATCCTTATTATTGCACAACTACACACACACACACACACACACACACACACACACATGAAATTTGTTGAGTTTATTTAGTTGTTCTTGTATGTATGTGTGTTTAGTGCTAACCACTTGGGATTAAATATTAATTCAGATTACATAAAAGAAAATACAACATTCACTTCTACATGACAACATAGTCTTTGAGAATGTTACAGATTTAGTTTTATGTTTAAATGAGACAAAATAAGTTAAATAAATTTTCAAACTCCAACTGTAGGCCTATATATGTCAATATTCACTGATGAGATAATTTAGTTTTTAAAGCAAATAAACATTTTACTCTTTTGCATCTTCATTTCTGTTTGGTTTTTATTAGTTTGCCATAAAGTGCGTTTTCTCATTAGACTGTTTCCTTTTATTTCTTATTTTATGCTTTTTAATTGAGGTTTTATCTGTTTTCAGAATGGCTTGATTCTACTATAAAGATATCTCTATAAGAATAAGAATACAGTAAGAACAGCATTAAGAATACAAATTGCACCCACATCTCAGGGATCATTGTGGAAGAGGAGGTGGAAAGATTGTAAGAGCCAGGGCAGGTCCATGAACATAGGGAAGCAGAGACTTTCAGTCCACTGGAAGCTTGCACATATGAACTTATGGCAATGGGGGCATTGAGCACAGGACTCATGCCAAATAAATCAGGCAAGGGTCCAGAGTGGAGCTAGGGAAATGGGTGGCAGGTTGGCCCTAGTCTGGGAACTACTGGAGACTGATCACTGCTGGGTGAGAGAGGGTAGGCCATATCAACGATCTCTACATAGACTGACTAGACTCCTGTGGATAAATTTGCAACAAAGGACGTTTGGGTACAAATGCTTGACTGGATAGCGTTTAATACGGATAGCAGAATACATGAGGTCCGGTGGGGGTTGGAGGCATGGATGGCAGAGGGCATCTAAATTTGATTAAGAACTATTGTATGAAATGTACAAAAACTCAGTAATTTTTTTAAATGCAAAATGCGGATCAAAATTCTTAATTTACTTGAGTCTATTTTTATTCCGTTGATATTTTAACCAGAACATAGGAACCACAATGAAAGCAAACAAATATCCAGTTGGAATTTATTTCCCAAATAACTTTGGATTATATTCTTAACCACAATGGATTCATGTCAACATACTGCACTTTGTGCACCTATGCTACTATCATGTCATTTGGTCTCACCACCACCTAACATGGATAGCAAAATATTGCCTTTTAAACTTTCATTGTGAATAGTGTTCATAATACTGTGTTACATAATCACATTTCCACTTTACACATATTGTACATTGATAAGATGAAAAAGGGACATTAGGAGACATGGGGGATTATGTCCAATACCACTTAATAGATTTACAGTTCTTTTTTTTGTGCATGAGTGACGCTCAAAATTCATCAACATATGTCACTTATTTTATGCAAATATTTTGACATTAAATTTAATGTTACCTATATTACTCACTAAATTATATCCCAAATAAAATGGTAGTTATAGCTTCAAATCAGAAAAACGTTAAGGCTCAAAGGTATCTGCCCTCCAATTTTACTTTATTTACAAGATAAATATTTCAGGGAACATGCAATTCACCAATTTATCAATTAACTAATAGTATGCAATTATAAATACCAAAGAAAATACACTAACATTTAGGCCTTAAATTGTCTAATTTCCCAAAGTCAATATATCATTTTCCCATGTGCATTAACTGAAAGGGGGAAAACAAAGCCATAAAATATTTATAAAATCTTTAGCACTAAACACATGTAAACAATGTGTACGGGGGCTGGAGAGATGACCCAGCAGTTAAGAGCTCTGAATGCTCTCACAGAGGACCTGGGTTCAATTATCAGCATCCGCATGGTGGCTAACAACCATCTGTAACTCCATTTCTAGGAGATTCAATACCCTCTTCTGACTTCTGTGGGTAGTGCGTGACAAGGTGCACTCTCACACATGCAAGTAATGTCACACACATAAAATAAAAATAATAAATAAAATGCTCTAAAAATACGTATATATAAAATATTAAAGCAAAATACTCATGCCTACATTAGACATGGAATGGAAATGGACTCATGTATAGAAAGGATACTTTTTTCTTTATGATTCCAAACTGACTCATCAACTAATTTGGCTTTAAAATGGCATTTTATGTCAATAATCTTGCCATTAAATTCATTTAAGAATTTGTTTACATTTATTGTGTGTGTGTGTGTGTGTGTGTGTGTGTATGTGTGTGTGTATGTGTCTGCATGTTCATGTGCTAATTACAATTGGGGAGGTCAGAGGACAACTTGTGAGACTGGTGGGAGTTAGTTATTTCCTTCTACCATGTGGGTTTAGGGATCAAAATCAGGTCATCAACCATGGCAGCAAACAATTTTACCCTCTGACCCACTAAGTGACCTTGTGTTTTGTGGTTCAACAGTTTCATACATTTATGGAATATATTTCATTTATAGAATATATTTTAGTCATTTCCACATACTCCCATCTTCCTCCTTCATCCTCTTTCCTATCTAAGGGAAGCCCTTCTTCCCAATAGGTCCCCCTCCTACTTTTATGTGTTTATTTTCTGTGTAACCCACTGAAATTACCTTCTTGTCCAACTGTGGGTAGGCATTTATTTACTGGATCAAAGACAACTAATCAGTGGCTATGTCATTAAAGAAAATGACACTCCTCCCCCCACAAACATTAACTTCCAGTAGTCCCTCAGGGAGTTGGAAGCACTCCTGGGCCCCTCCCCCATCCATGATGGAATGTAGATGAATCCAGACCTGTGCAGGTCTTATGCACATAACCACAGCCACAGTGACTTCATGAGTGCCATGGCTATGTCATATCTAGAGTCGACCTTTTTCCCACACATTTCTCTATCCTCTGGCTCATACAATTTTTCTGCTCCCTCTCTCCCTCTTCTGTGTTGTTCTCTGAGACTTGAGGGGGGTAATATAGATGTCCCATTTAAGTTCAAGAATCCCACTGACACCCATTCTGAGCTCTTTGGCCACTTATGGGTTTCTGTATTAACCTCTGCTTACTGAAGCAAGCTTATTGTGAAGACTGGGCAAAGCACTAATCTAGTGTATTTACTTATTTGTGTGTGTGTGTGTGTGTGTGTGTATACATAATCTCCTGTAATGCAATTTGCTTTGTGAAAGCAGATAGTAAATTACAGCTTTTTTCATTGATAACAGTTTAAAGAATGGGGACAGCTCCAGGAACTCACGGAATGTACCATTTTAAATTTTTTTTCTTGTCAAGTCAAATTTTTATGACTAAATGAACACAAATGTTGTTCCTTCCTCAAAATGTTAGCCAGGAGTTATGGATGCATTATAGAAGAAAACAAAGTTATTCACAAATCTTTAAAAGGAATGCACATTTTGATTTGATTGATTGCTTAAAATTATTGTTCATTGCTGTGGCAGACAAAGCAGGTACGTGAATTTGCTGTAATTATAGTACTGGACAGTTTCACAAAGTAAGTATCACACCCCTCTATATTTACCAAGCATTTTCTCTTCTCTATGTTTCAAATGATAAATTTAAACATCCCTGCACAGATGCACACATGCTTGTCATGGCAACTGCCCTGACAAAAGGCACTCTTTTCCTGAATAGTTATATTATGATTTTCAATCAATGGCTGATATTGATTCCTGAAACAAATATGACTCTTTCTTGGTTTTATTAGGCAGACACGCTATTGTTAATGACCCTTAGTCTAAATCAGGTTGTAATTTACTAAAGTCAGTCAAAAAATTGAAGTGGCTGAATTATTCAGGCTGAACTCTCACTCAGTTCTCTTTGTTCTCTCTCTTAGTTCCTCAGATATCAATAAAAAACATTTTTCTTTGTGCTTTCAATAGCAAAAATGTTTGTGTGAGTATGCACAGATGTGTGTTGGTGAGGCGGGTATTGATTTTGGAGTGTGGGATACAAATGGAAGTTTGTATAATAAGAGGTAAATAGACATTATCTTTGTTTAAACATGTTCCTTTTTCCTTCTCAGGAAGCTTTTATTACATTATGTTTCACTTTCAGGTGGCTATCTGCTTTGAACCAAATGTCATGAGATCTCCTGAATCTTTTCAACTAAGTAGACTCAGAAGTCATATGATTTGGTAGGCATTGCATAAACAATGACTTCCATGATTCAGTAGGTGTAAGACTTTATTGTAGAGTAGTAACACACACAGTATATGCAAGACCCTGGGTTTCATATCCATCTCTACAAAAAAATTAATTATTTCTGTGAGATAAATACATAAGGAGAAATAAAATGTATGCGGCCCAATTTAAAGGACAATATATAAATAAAATATTGCAGCAACATGCAAATCCATTAATTATAATTCCATTCATAAATTTGATTCTTTTCACTAAAATATAACCTATTGAGTATTGGAGCAGTTCTACTTTTCTTAAATTAATCTTTTTGTTCCACAGAATATGAAGTGTTGACACGTTGTTCTCAGCAAGACCAAATACTTAGAATTTCTGAAATATAAAAGATTCTTTGTCTATATAACCCATAAAAACAAGATTAAATTCCATTTTTATGTGCCTTATATTGATAACATAACTCACTCATAATTCTCATTGAATATACATTTGCCTATAGTTTCTCGGTATCTCTAACAATAGAGGTTGTGTCGATCAATTTTCTATCACTATAACAAACACTCACTTGTTAAAGAGAAGAGTTTCAATTAGGCTCATAGTTTTAGAGGGATCCTCATGATGATCAGTTTTCCCCATTGCTCTTGCACCTGGGTTGAAGTAGCATAATATGCAGACTAGCACATGAAAGGCTTTAGCCATTCACGTCATGCCAAGGATGAGAAAAGGCGAAGGAGATGATGCTGGGTTCCACAATCTCCTTTGAAGACATTGATCTAATGATTTGAACATCTCCTTAGCTTTGCTTCTTAAATATTCTAACAACTCACAATAGCACCATTTGTATAGCAAGATATTTAAGATGAGTTTGGGAAAGAGAATTAAAAATTCAAACTGTAACAGTAACATATTCCACAGAGTGCCTTCTTTCTACTTTTACTAGATTTTCATGTGCAAAATATGATTCCTTAAATTTACAGACTTGTATCCCAGTCACCACCCATCAAAGTAGCTTCTTTTTCAACTGACAGGGATTACTACAGAGTTATACCACTGGTAACACACAAAGATTCTCTGTGAATTGCCCAAGCCTAAGTGGCACATTAGAATGCAACCTCTATACCTAAGACTCACCGAACATAGAACAAGGGATGAAGAGAACATGAATGCATCTTTCAATTCTCATCAATGAAGCGCCTCATGCAACAGAGGGCCAGGAGCACAAAAGTCCACAAATGCTCAAAATGGAGAGAATAAGAGTTGGCAGAGTGTGGGTACTTGGATAGGTCTCCTACATTGAGGTGCACCCATTGCAGAAGAGGGGGCAGAAAAATTGTAAGAACCAGGGAGGAGGTGCATGATCACAGGGAAATAGTCCTACAGGCACGAGAGACCCTTTTCATACAAACCTACAGCAATGGTGTCAGCATGCACAAGACCCATGCAAACTTGGGCAGACAAAAACCTAGCACAGATGTGGAAATGAACAGCAGGCCCCAATCTTAGTTGAAGAATTATTGGGAACTTAATACTGCTGCGTGAGGAAGAGCAGATCTTCATGAAGTGAGAGACTCTAGATAGGCTGACTAATCCCTGATGGGTGAACTTGCAGTGAGGGACAACTCGGGAAAATGGCTTTACATAATAAACATTAATAGAAATGACAGAATGCAAGAACTCCAGTAAGGGGGTTATGGGAGGGTGCCAAAGGGGAACAGAAAGGGTTATAACAATGATTTTATGTATGAAATACACAAAACTCAATAAAATTATTTTAAAAAATAATGTCCATTTCCAGGCTAAGTAATTTGATTAATTTTTTTCATTGTTCACACTTTCCAGAATAATATAATAATCAAAGATTATAGTTTTATATTTGTTTCTTCATTAAAGAAAGATAAACCCTCTGTCTCTGATTTGTGCTTTCTCTTGAAATAGGTCAAAGAACTTAATTATATGAGTATGTATTTAAAATAAATGATTATCATTTCTAAAAACATATTTGCATTATAATTATAAATCAGTAACTACATATGTAGACCAGGCTGGCCTTGACCTCACAGAGACCCCCCTGCCTCTGCCTCCCGAGTGCTGGGATTAAAGGCATGCGCCACCACGCCCATTCTTTATTCTTTTTTAAATATTTTATTTATTCTTTAAGAATTTCAGAAAATTCATGTGTATTTTTATCATATTTACTCCTAACTCTTCTATTTAACTCCTCCCAGATCAATCCCCATATTGACTGCTATCTCTCTACCTGCCCCAATCTGTATTGTCTTTTAAAAAATTTATTTAATAACCCATCAACATCAATTTGTACTATGCATTCTTTTTTAAATATTTTATTTATTCTTTAAGAATTTCAGAAAATTCATGTGTATTTTTATCATATTTACTCCTAACTCTTCTATTTAACTCCTCCCAGATCAATCCCCATATTGACTGCTATCTCTCTACCTGCCCCAATCTGTATTGTCTTTTAAAAAATTTATTTAATAACCCATCAACATCAATTTGTACTATGCCTATACTCATAGGAGTGGAGCGATCCACTGGAGTGTGGTTGACCTACCAGGGACCACATCCTTAAATAAGACTGACTTTCTGTCCTCTGAAGTTACCAAGTGCCCAAAGTTCCTCTATTAGTTTTGTGGGCCCACGAATCCCTTCCTACACCATGCTGAATCACTGCCTAGCTTGATCTTGACCAGATTTTGTGTAGGCAACCACTTTTGAGAAATGGGTATAATATAAAACTGTTCTATAAATTTATATCCCTATATTCATAGCTCAGTTTCAATTGATTGTCCCCATAGACTCAATGTATTTTCATATTTGTCCCCAGTGCATTGTGCTGTTTGGGGAAGATCACAGAACCTTTAGGAGATGTGCACATCCTGGAGGAAGGATGACACTGTGATATCACTTTGAGAGTACATAAGCCTCCTTTCCATTTCCAATTTATCTCTCTGTTTCTTCTGCTTTTTTAAGATATGAATGCTCAGCTTTCTCCTCTGACTGCCTCCTGCCAAACTTCTCCTGTCATAATAGACTCTTATCTCTGGGGCAATGAGGCCCAATAAACTCTTCCTTCTATAATTTGCCTTGGTCATGCATGATGTTTATTCACAGCAACAGAAATGTAACTAATACAGAAGTCGATACCAGGAGATGGGTATGTGTAGCTTTGAATAATCTAACCATGTTTTTTGAGGAATATGGACAGTTTGGGATGTTTGAACTAGAAAAGTGGTTGAATGCTGAAAGCAGAGCTTAATGGGAAGTTCTAGTAGGAAACTGGAAGAAAGTAGTACTGCGAGCAAGGTAGTTTGAGAAGAAAATAAGGGTTTGAACAACAATTGGAATATCTTTAGCTGTTTTTGGTCCACAGCCCAAGAGCTTCCCTGAGGATGAATTAAAGCATAATGGATTAATTTCTTTGGTGGAGGTGGAGGAACTTTCAAGGTAGCCTAATATTGAATCAGAAGTATGGTTATTAATGGTGACTATTATGCAGATCCATAATGAAAAAGAGCAAGTTGGAAAGAAAGACAAAATGTACAATTTGGAGAGGCAACGATGGCCAGTAACAGTCCAATTGTTAAGGAGATTAGAGTTATTAAGGGGAAGTCTCCAGATGCATACTTGAACAATGGAAGGAGTGTCCTCAGGGCAGGACTCCTCCCAGCTAAGCTTATAAGTTCTGAAATGAGAATGTCTAATGAGTATTCTGGTCCTAGAATATTACAGCTCACAAAAGCTGCTGGTAATGTGAATGAATAGGGCCAGGGATCATACCAAGCTGACAGTGTAAATTGACAGTATCCTTCTCATGGTCCTGTCTTTACAGTCATGAAAGATGCAAGAGGGATGGTTGCCAACCATGCTTACTCTGTGATTTTAGAGAGCCTTAGAGGCCAGGAAGTATGTATCAGGAGAGTCCCTGTGTAAAAAGAATGTGCTGGGAGGCCAAGGGGCTCTGTGAGGCCATTGCATGAAGCTGAGAAGATGAAATTTGGTTGGCAATGGAGATGCCAACATGTTGGAAATGCCAGAGCTATGAGTCATCTACCAAGGAAAGCTGTATACAGGGAATGCAACAAGTCCAATAGAAAAATGTATGCTACAGACAGCAAAGTTGTAGGGGCTGAGCTATCTAAGATCTTTGAAACTAAAATCAAAGACATTGAACACTGGACTATAGGATTTGGTGTTTTCTCTTTTAGATCCCAGTCTTGCTTTGGTGTGGTATTTCCTCAATATGTTTCCATTCCTCTTTTTTGTAATGGGGATGGGTATTCTGTGATATTGTATGTTGGAAGTAATTTGTATTTTCGATTGTTTAGGGGTTTACAGTTAAGAGATTGCAGTGGTTTCAGAAGAGATTTTGGAAATTGGATTTTGAATAGTGTTGAGACTGTTATGGACTAAATTCATTTTGCATTATGATATCATCTTGAGTCTATGGGGACCAGAGAGTAGAATGCTGTAGATTAAATGGAAGTGTCCTTCACAGGCTCCAATTATTTGAACACATGGACCCCAATTCATGGCACTACTTCCTGTCATGCCTCCCTTGCCACATGGGGCTTTTATCCTTCTGGAACTGTAAGTCCAATATAAACCCTTCTTTCTGTAAGTTGGTAGGGTCATAGTGTTCATTAACAGCAATGGGCACATAAATAACATGGTGCAGCTATCACACTTCAGTGAAGTTTCTTTGAGCAGTGTATGGTGTTTAAAGCAGAAACTCACAATTGGTCAAAATGTACAAAAATATGTGACTGTGGAGTGCACAGTCACAAATGGGACATCTATTTCACACCCATATCCCCAAGGCTCATGAACCATCATTGAGGAGGGGCAGAAAAGTTTTAAAAGCCAGAGGTATAACAGGACGATTGCAAAACAGTATCTTCTAGACATGACAGTACTCCTCCTCCACAGGAGGAAGCAGATCTGATATTAAAATCTAACTGAGAACAAGTTTTGGGATATCAGAGGCCTCAGGAGTGAACCTACTACCATTATTTTGCTAAACTGACACAGTATCAAATGGATACATTCTTAAGAATGGCTTTTTCTAGAGATAATTATAAAATGATTACATTCACATGAATATTTTCAAATCCATTTTAAAATAGATATAATACTATAATTATCTAAATATCCCACATACACAGATATATGTGTTAGAGAGCTATTCAATAGAAGAAAATAAAAGAAAAAAAGTATAAATAATTAGAATAACATATTCTCAGAAATAATGTCACATTCATATAAAAGTGTTATTCAACTATGTATGAAATTTTATCTGGTTTTCTCTAGAATTGCATCTTCACATTTTCAAAATCTTGATAAACTAAATTCCAGTAGTGTTTACCACACCCTTGTAACCACAAGTAATTCAGAGGACAGTAGAGTACATTCAGATGCCTTTTTTTGTCCTCTAGCTTTGCTGATAGTAAATAAAACAAATCATAATTTCCATTTAGATCAAAACATTAATAGACATGCCAAAAAGGATATCCTCCTCTTTCTATTCTTAGTATTTACTCCTATTTAAATTTCCACAACCTTTTAGGAATTTGCTAGAAAATTTTCATCATCAATCTACATAATGAAATATAAAATACACTATGCCTTCTCTGTTGTCTGGCAGTCAAAACACTACTTCAAACATTCCAGTTAAAGTCAAAAATCGCAGCTTCACACATTCTATACTTAAGGCTTGGTTAACATAAAAGAGGCAGTCCATAAAAATAGATAATATGGGTAATGCATGTGGAAACCCAAGTTGAAAAATAACTGCCAACTCCAACTCTACTCTTCTGAACCTGCAGTGTCCCCGTATCAGTGAATATCATCAAATATTAGTCATTTTCTCACTTAAGCCACAACAGTTACAGTAATCAGTGACTTAAAAGTAACTCATTCTAATGTGAGAAAAAGAAAAATATTTGGAATTAGATCATAATGAAGAAAGCTAAATAGGCAGTATTCTGTGAACAGCAAAGCATATGGGAGAGATAAAGGCTATTATAAAGAGGTGAGAAATAATCTGAATTTCAAACTTTACATCATGTTCCTTAGAGGAATGTCAGTGATTTGCCAGTCAATTGATTTTGGGTTTAATAGGCCAATCTTATCAGTCTCAGGCTCTTCATAAGAAAAATGAATGCCAATCATATAATCTCTAAATTATCTTTTTAGTTTTAAATTAAAGTACAAACACCAAAGATAAACCTCTGTAGTAAATAATTGATCTTAATATACTTTATAAGAGATGAACACTCAAAGTGAATAGGCTTTGTTACATCTTACATTATGCTTTTGTAGCTATAGTCCTGGCATTTTTGATGTTTGACACAGGAAATGAATCATAATAGATGAACAATAGTGTGCAGTAACTTCTTGCCCATTCTTTTAAGTGCTCAACAGGAGCTTAGTTTTTTGCATTTATTTATAAAGAAGAATATAGAAACAATGTAAATATATATTCATTTCTCCTGATATTCCTTGTTCTTTTCACTTAAAAATATTTTATTGATTATTTAATAATTTCATGGGTTTTTTTTTTCATCTTTTATTTTTTGAGACAGGGTCTCTCTGTAGTCCCAGCTGGCCTGGCCCTAGCTATGTTGACTAGGCTGTCCTCAAGCTAACAAAGACAACCCCTGCCTCTGACTGTAGATCTGACTCCCTGCTGGGACTAAAAGCCTGTGCCACACTTGGCCCTCATGCCATATGTTTTGATCACATTCAACCCTTTTCCCCTTTCTCCTCTCAGACCTGCCTACCCCCACCTTCCAACTCCCCACTCCATTTGTGTGTTCTATATTTTTTAAACTGATCAAGTTTTCACACTTAACTATGCTGGTCAACAAATGTGGTAGAAAAATAAAAAAGATGCAGAACTAATTGTCCTTGAACAAAAGAACTCCTTTTGTGTAAGTGAGCAAGTCTTACTTCGAGGACAAGAGGTTATATATTTTCTATCTTGAAAATTATGATTTTAGTATTAGATGCTACTTAGAAATTTCATTAGCTTAGTTTTATTTGACAATAATTATTTATATTTATGGAGTACAATGTGAAGTTTTGATGTATCTAAATATTGTAGATTCAAACTACTTATTAAGCCCGTAGCTTAAGTTGCCTCAAGCATGTTACCTTTCCAATAGAAATTGTACAAATGCTATTATGTAAGGGTTGTAGCCAAATTTCTTTGTGTAACTGTTGACTTTCTTACCAATTTCCTTGTAAGTCTTCTCACTGTGTGGTGACTTTGTGGAATCTGTTTTGTTGACACTAGCACTCGTTTCACACCCTATGTTTGGGCCAGAAAGGCATGCCCATAGGTGTGCACATTCTTGGAAATCCTGCTTCAAACTCACAAAAAACACAGCAACAATCAGGGCATCACAATCAACCTGTCAAGTGCTCCTATTCAGCTTTTTGATAGTCTATGTGTCCTGGGACAGCAATGATATTCACATAGTATTTGCTGGTTTCATTTCCACAGAAAAATGTCAATAGTTATGAGCAATATATTTTTTCAGTCTGAGGCATACTTAAAAGAACTTTTCCCTGTCATGGCAAACTTCTCAAATTTTTCCAATGGTTCATTTGTGAATCCCTTCATATTTATAGATCAGATGACCAGTAGTGGTAAACTTGCCTGAATGACATATCCATGGACAAAAATGTTAATGTGAGTCTTTCCTTTCCCATTTTGGCTGGAAGTTAGTGGTTGTTTCCATTACATTTACATTCTGATGAGAAATCTATTGCCACAGGTATCATTTTTACAAAGTGTTTAAAATTGCTGTCTCCATGGCATAAACACACACACACACACACGCACACACACACACACACACACACACTCATTCACACAACCATATTAATATTCAATAAGATTTAAAATAAAAATAAAAATGAACACAATAAGAAGTTGGAAGCATACACAAGATAAATTTATTGTAATACCTTATCATTTTTAATAGCTAACATGACCTGGGAAGTTTTGATAAAATCATTTTGGGTGTTTTTTAAATCTATAGAATTATTTCTTTAATTTGCATCCTTCAATTTTACTAGATTCCTATATAACTGTTTTAGAACCAGTCAATCATATGGCAGACACAACCCATAGCTAAGTTTTTTTCTGCTTTCCCAGCCTCAACTTATTCTCTGAATTTCTCACTGTCCTTCATCATTCCTTATTCTCTATCCTGAAATTGGTAACTGTGAAAAATGGCAAAAATCTTAGTCTCCTTACATTGTTGCAGTGTTAGAATATTTATCCATTAACAATACATATGGCTCTAAGTTTGGTATATTATTCATTTTAAATATGTGACTGAAATTTTGGAAATTAAAAGTAGTTGACAATGCATACAGCATAGAACTTTGCATTATAACTGTTGATTTTGCACGTGTGTGTGAATGTCCTTAAAATGTATGTACTATGCCAAAATAAATTGTTTCCTCAATGAAGTGGAATTCCTAAAATTATTAGACTATAGCACAGTTGATGTTATAGCAGTTGCTAAAAAGCATAGAAAATTTCATTTAAACTTTTCATAAGTGACTCAGAATTCCCACATGTTTACCAATGAGTTATTCTTAGAATAATTCTCCTTTTCTGTTTTATTCTTTGACCTTTTATGTCCTTCCCCCTATAAAAATCATTTTGCTTCTTCATAATTAGCCAAGTATCAACAAAAATGGAAGCATTTTTAAAAATATTTTATTTATTGTTTTTATTTTAAGTGTATGAGTGTATTGCCTGTATGTAGGTAGATGCACCCATGTCATATAGTGCAGTGCTTGTGAAGGTCAGAAGAGGGCATTGAATCTGCTGGAACTTCAGTTATGGAAGGTTGTCAGCCTCATTGCTGTTGCTGGGAATTGAACCAGGGTCCTCTGTAAGATCCAGTGCTCTTAACTGCTGAGTCATCTCTCCAGCCCCCCAAAATAGAAAATAGTGTCAGGTGGATATTTATTTTCTCTTTATGAGGAAGTAATAAATAAATGAATATAGGAAAGTAAAAGGATGTTGATGCTTTTGAAGAGAATCTAGAAAACAAAAAGGCTAATCATGGAACAAAGAAAATAAAAAACAAGATCTGTGAATTATTATTCTTTTTTAGATGATGCTCCTTACCTTACTTCTTTATACTGCAGTATCAAACTTACCTAATTTTTATTCTGGTTAACTACCTCACTGCCTGCTACACCCATGTATAACCCAAATCCAAAAATTTTACAATAGCCATGTTAGAGAATTTTCCATTAATACATTTTCTGTAGGTAAAATTATAGGCAAGCAGTATCTAATAATAAGCTCATCTAGATATATTGGTACGTGTCTCTTCCTTGGTTTCATTTGTCTGATCTGAAGGGATCATCATACAAAAAAAAATATCCCCAAAATATTGTGGTAATTTAGAATCACATAAAGTTCATCATTGTTGTTTTTTTTTAATATTTTATTTTTGGTCTTTTTGAGACAGGGTCTCCCTGTAGCCATAGCTGGCCTGGATTCGCTATGGAGACCAGGCTGGCCTCGAACTCCCAGAGATCCGCCTGCCTCTGCCTCCCTAGTGCTGGGATTAAAGGCGTGCACCATAACGCCCGGCCGTTGTTCTTTCATAAAATTTGTATTTATAGAAATTTTTATTTTACATATATGAATGCATTGCCTGCATGTATGTGCACCTGTGTATAGCAAGGGTCAGAGAATTCAGAAGAGGACTTCAGATCCTCTGAACCTGGAGTTACCCGTCATGTGGGTGCTGGAATTTGAACCCCAGTCCTCTGCAAGGGAGGCCAGTGCGCCTCCACCCCCGCATTTTTAAACATTTCCAACTTGAGATTTGGAAAGGAATTGCTTGTTCCATGATAGAAAACATCATTTCTCTATAAAATAAAATTTTATTTGACCATCAATACTGTACTTCAACACCCACGGTTCCATCAACACTATAATAGAAACTTCATTAGATATATGATTGTAAATGTCAGAAAATAAAACCTTGTATATTTGGCTGTTGTGGAATGAGTATAATATATCATGATATTTCTGTCCATACTTTTCTACTTGCTATCCCTTTAAAACAGAACAAAATGGAAACGAAGAAGAAATATTTGTCAATTGTGAATAAAAGTTTTAGTAAACATTGTTTGACTACAGTTTGCTTGCCAAAAGTCTCTATTACTCAGAATCCTTTTTACCCGTGGAGAGAAGATTGATATTCATAGTGATTCTCTTCACTTATATCCATATGTAGTTTCTGACTTATTTCAGAAAATATTTAAATTATATTTGCTATGGTTTTAGAAACTATAATAATATAGATTACTTTGTATTATAGTGTACATATTTAAGAATGGATCACCAAAGTATGGCATATTTAAGTAAATGTGATGAACTATAGCCATTCCTTCCTTATTCCTATATAAATAAATCAACTTTGCTGCATGAAATCTGTGCTTTGGGATTTAGAGTCAGTTTAAAATAACTGTAGCAAAAATAAGACAACCACAGCTGCAGCTTTTTTTTTTTTTTTCATTTTGTTTCTTGAGGCAGGTTTTTTTTCTTTAACTTAGGCTGCTTCTGCCTTTACATTGTAC
>NW_008355363.1:2881538-2892279 GCF_000622305.1 Nannospalax galili | reverse complement strand
GCTTTGGGATTTAGAGTCAGTTTAAAATAACTGTAGCAAAAATAAGACAACCACAGCTGCAGCTTTTTTTTTTTTTTTCACTTTGTTTCTTGAGGCAGGTTCTTTTTCTGTAACCTAGGCTGATCATGACCTTAGTATGTAACCCAGGTTTGGACTGAATTTATGAACCTCCTAACTCAGTCTCTCAAATGCGTAATTTAGAAACATAACACCATGCCTGGGTAATACCTACATCTTTGAGTAACTGAATAACAGCACTGCATGTGATACTTTAGATATTTCTATTTTTTCAATACTAACCTATCCACAGAAATAATTGATACCATATAATGTCACATTCAAAGAGCTAAAGGTGGAAGAAGGAAAGTAAGCTGGGTTTGACTGACTTCAAGAGAAAAGTGGTGTTTGAAATTGTATACATCTTAAAGCTAGAGAATTGACTCAGAGGTTAAGAGCATTGTTCTTGCAGATGACCTGGGTTTGAATACCAGAACTCACATGGTGGCTAAGAACCATCTGTGACTCCAGTTCCAGAGGATCTGACACCCTCTTCTGACTTCTGCGCACATTGCATCACAGGGATGCACTTACATACATGCAGGCAATACACTCACACCCAAAAATTAAAAATAATAAAAAATAAATTGTGTATGTTTGATATGTACTATCTTCAGTTATTTACATTTTTATTTTTTCACACAGTAGAATAACTCAAGACTCAAAAGTGTTTGAAAAGTCATGAATCATGTCTCTGAAACCAAATTCAATATGACTTTCTACCTCTGTGCATTCAAGTATATAAGCACCGCTTGGTTCATTTCAAATGATAGAAAAGGCATGTAATTTTAGTAATAGTTTGAGGAAATTCTTCAAAAAGATGAAACCATCATGGAAGAAAGAGTCATTACATAGTGTAATTAGATAGCACTTTTCCAAGCTTAAACTCCATAGTCGTATTTGCTCTTTTATTGGTTGCGTGAAGGACTCTATAAAACTAAAATTGGGCTGAAGCAGATGTGTGATGTATTTTAGCAGGCCTAAAATGGTACAAAGGTGGAGTATTTATTTTTGTCATTCCTCTATATGGTAAGTTGGAAATTTTTCTGTGATTTCAATAAATTGGAGTATTGTATTTTTTGAAACTCTTTCTAATTACTTAAAGCTATTACCTGTGCATATAGGACATAAGATATATGTCTTTCCTCTTTAGATGCACACTAAAAGTTTTCTATTATTTTTTGAGAAAAATAAGGAACTCAAAATCACAGCGTCACATGGTAGGCAAGTTTTCTACTACAAAGTTGAACCCAAAAATATGTTTTAAGAAATGAATTTTTTCTTAGTTCAGCTCACACACATGAATTATATTTTCTATATAAATTGTTTTGACACACTAAAATATAAATATTACTAACTATATAGTGATATATTGTTATTAATATACAAATGAAAATGTTATATACTAACACTTTGTAATAAATGAATGTGACTGATAAATAGGGCCACATAGTGTCAATGTGATTGATATTTTTTTGAAATATTTACATGCTTATATGCCAGTGCTGTCATTGAAACTTTTTAACCTATTTCAGAAAAATATGATGACATGGGAGGACAATATCTTTAAGAACATGATTTTCTGTTTTTTAAATAACAAGTTCAGTTTCCCCAGCAGTCAACACATAGCTATGATTCTACAAAATCACTGGGAGTATATTTGCTGTAAGTAGTCTCGATTTCTGAAAAATAATGAGATGTGACCTTTAGGAAGTAGGGTCTAACCTAAGGTTAAAAATGTAATGTGTTAAATGTTCCTTTCTAACCATCTTATATCTTGGACAATATGCTTTAATCATGGTGTTGTTTTGTGGAAGTGGCATAGTAATTCTAAACTCTCTTGTATTATGGTGGAAGAAATAATCACTTGTAGGTATCAGAATATGAAAATTTTCTAATCATTGTTTAATCATATAAAATATACCACATGGAAGCTAAATAAGAAAAGGAAATTAATTCATAATTACTGATTATATTCAATAATAGTTTTGTCTGATACTAAACAAGGGAGGGCACTTAATAAAGGAAAGAAAAATATCAGTCTTTAAACAAAGCTAAAATTTTCATATATAACCTTTAATTATTTTCTCTCATCTAGCATAAGGGAAAAACTGACTAATAAATGCAGTGGTCCAGATATATTATAATTGGAACAGTCATGTATCACCTTTAATAGATGGATGGTTAAATTTTAAGAAGTGCGGTATTGGGAAGTAAAATATTGATTTAGGAAATATTAGTAATAAAGATGACAGGAAACTATTAGATTCCAAACGAAATCGCCAAACAATGCTGGATCATTAAAGAATGAACACTCATAACAGTGTGTTTGTAGAGTGAAAGAAGGCATTGAATCCTGGGAATGGTGGACAGTGCAGAGAGTGGACAATGAAATGAAGCTTGTTTGGAAAGGAGCAAGAGAGGCACAACTTTCACATTCTACATTTTACTAAATCGATTCCAATAATAAGCTAACATGTGAACGCAACGTACTTAAACACTATTAATACAATAATGATGATAGTAGTACGCTGGAGGTATAACTCAGTGATACAGTGATTGTCTTGTTTGCTCAAGGCCCTAGGCTTAATACTCAGCACAGTGAAAAAAACATCAGTGATAACTGCTTACACTTGCATAGTAATTCTACGTAGCACACATAGAGTTACTTTTCAATGCATAAACTATTTAATACAGACATTTAAAAAATTTACAATAACACAAAGAGATAAAATGGTTATTATTAACATGTTATAAACTACACAAATATTTATTTCATAATTTAAAATACTGTGATGTTTATTAATCTAAGATTGTTTTAGGCCATCTATTGATTATAATCAACTTTTTACTACCTAACTCCATTCCAAATTTTCAATTACAATATCTTTAATCTTTCAAAGTCCTTAGAAAGTAAGCTAATTCTCCAATTGAGAGTTTTCAGCATTAGAAGCCAGAACGTTTCATTGTTTAGGCAATAATTTGAATAGAGAAATACACTTAATTCAGAAAACTTATAATAAAATGAAGCTTCAGCGGACGGAACTACACTGAAGGGCATTTGGGCACAAATTTTTGTCTAGATAGACATAAAGAGTACATATATACAAAATTTCTGGCAGGGGATCATGAGGGGGGTTCAGAAAAAGAAGGGATCTAAATATGATCAAAATTTATTGTAAAAAAATCAATTACACAAAAATTCAATTACAAAAAGATGAAAGAGAATTTTGAAGGAAGTCTATGCATACTGTATCCACTTGAGTTTTCTCTTTCCTCATTGTTTTATTACTTCATGTGTTTCATTTATAGCATTGAGAGGAACAATTGCTAACATGCCCCTCTTGTTTTTAAAATAACAAATTGCTGTTCTGCAATACAGTAATATTCCTCAACTGAGGAGTAATTTCTTCTATGAAATCCTAGCTTGTTTTTGAGTATTCTACATAAAGAATTTTTGTTTGGAGTATCCACATCAAACTCTAAAAATCACGAAGATGTGAAGAATAAATTTCTTGTCTAATGGGTATCTCATATATATAAAAAACATTTTCATCAATACGATTCTTTGTTTTCCATTGTGTTCTTCTCCCAAACTTCAATTTTAGGACAGAAAGTATATTATCTCATTCCTAGGAATAATATTGTTTTATTGAAATATTTTGCAGTCTGTCAGAAAATGCATTCTCTGTAATGAGATGGGACTAATACCATAGATTTTATTAGCACATCTGCATTATATTCCGTATTGATATTATCATAGTAATAATAAACTGCACACTGAATAAAATCCATCCTTCATCACAATGAAAAACCATCTATGTGTGCACCTTCATCATAATATAAGTACAGATTATACATTTATAACATACACTCACATGATGTGAGAAAGTACATGGAATACCCAAAGCTCCTTTATTGTCTATGGGCCTCTAGACAGCCATAATTTATTAGTGACACAATTAATCATATTACTTCTTTTTCTTCTTTGGGTGGGGTCTTTTAATAAATCAATGTTAATAAAATATTTTTAAATAATATATGAGCCTCTATAGTAATAAAAAGTTGAATGAATAGATATAAAACATTTTCTTGCTGGGTGTAAAGGCACAGGCCTTTAATCCCAGCACTCAGGAGGCAGAGGCAGGCGGATCTCTGTGAGTTTGAGGCCAGCCTGGTCTCCAAAGCAAATCCATGCCAGCTAAGGCTATAGGGAGACCCTGTCTCAAAAAGACCAAAAAATAAAAATAAAGTTTCTTAGAAATGTTAATTATGGATGTAGTTTTAGATCAATACAGTTTTTCTATGATATTTATGGGAATTTAGTTTCAGGATTTCTCTTCTCTTTGAATTCGTACAAAGTGAAATGAATTTTCAAGTCCCTGATATAAAATGGCGTAGTATTTAAATATATCTATACATATCTTGGAGTAGATTTATAATAGCTAATATAATATGGCCAATTAGTACATTGTAATATTTACATAAAAATGTCAGAAAAAAAGTCTATGTATGTTTTGGAGAGAGGCAAAATTTTTTGTGAATACTTTTTTGTGTTGTTGTTTTGGGGGAAGTTTGGTTTTCTTTTTGAGAAAGGTTCTCTCTGTAAGCCCCAACTGAACTGAGTCTCACACCTGCATCTACCTCTGGAGCACTGAAATTAAAGATGTGCACAACCAATCCTGGCTTTCTGAATATTTTTGACCATATGATGAATGCATAAATGAAGAAAACAATGAATGTGAATTTCCAGAAGTATTTACAGAGTTGCTCAATAGATCATTAGAAAAAATACTAATGCAATTTCAGTAGAACATAATATGGTTTTAAGACAATATGGACTCATAACAAATAAAATCTAAGCATTAGTAATTTAAGTAGCAAACAATAAAAGTAAAAATACATTAAATCGACAATAAATCACTGGCTCATGAATATTGTATATGAAATGTGAATCAAATAAAACTTTGAGTTTTGTACCAGGAAGATGTAAACACAAAATCAGTGCATTGTGTTTTGATCAACTGGCAATATTATGAACTCAAACAGATATAATATTGCTTGCAATAATAAATGATAATTAATTCTACAAAAACTGTAAGGAAATCGTTACTAACATAACCTTTCTCATCATCAGGAAAGATAGGGAGAGGCATATTTGTTACTGTCTCCTTGATTTCCAAATGCAATATAACTTAGTTAATCAAGTTTAAAATACAGGATTTATCTGATACTAAACTTTTACAGACATTTCTAAAACAATCCTAACTGAAACTTTCAACGATCTGACAATGATCGCCTTCTTTTGCATTTGATTTTTCCTTCAGATGTCTAGCTCAAAAATCATGCCAAGGTCTCAAATTATAGCTTTATATACTATCTGGCATACAACATGGGTCCAACAAATTTAAATATATGAGATCAGTAATTAGAGGGATTAATATTACTATCAATTTTAATATGCTTTTCTAAAAATTGAAAAAGTACGATGATTTTATAAGTGTTTTTACATGTTTTGGATCATTTCTACAATTTTATATTGCAGAAAAAAGTAATCATAACCCTTCAATAATAAAAAGACTCTTTCTAATATACTATAACTTCCTTATAGAAATAGTAGACTACACATCTACTGGGCAGAATCCATTCTCGTTATTCACCATAGTGGAACTAAGATGCTTGCTAATAAAACTGTGATTAAAAAAAATTAGCCTATAATCTAACAAATACTCAGGTCGTTCATAAATAGCCAGCATAAACCACAAAACATTTGCAATTTGATTTATTTTAAAATAATTTATGGAAAAATAAAATATATAGCATTACTTTAATTTTGGAACATTGATTTGGGTAAATTGTTCTTAAATTCATTATGAAATCTAAAGATGTTAGTTTCCTAGAGCATGCTAAACCATGTCCCTTATTGCCTTATATATTATAACAGTAAATTCTATAATAAAAAGTTCTATATATTTTACCAAAATTGAACTGAGTGTATTTATTTTTTAGGAATATTCTGACATGCAGAAAGGTAGATAAAAGTCCAGTACATTTGAATTTATACAGGAAACAATTCTATGGTATTTTAAGCTAACTTTTCTACCATAAAAAAATTAACAAGAAAAATACATTTACACTAATGGTAAAACATAAGCTAGACATGGTCACTTATATTTATAATGCTACCACTTGAGGGGAGGCTGAGGCAAGACATTACAGCATCTTGAAAGCCAGCCTGTGCTATATAGTGAGTTCCAGGGTAGCATGGTCTAGACCTTTCCTCATTAAAAAATGGAAAGGGCAAAACGTGAATTAAGACAAATTATATTATCTAGAATGTTTTTTCTGCGTACATGCACACAAACATATTTATAAATTCCTAAGTAAAGCACAGCCTTTAATCATAGCTCAGGAGGCAGAGACATGGAGATCTCTGTGAGTTCAAGGAGAGCCTGTTTTACATAGGGATTCCCAGGCTAGTCAGGCTACACAATGAGACCTTGCTTCAATTACCTATAAAATATTCTCAAGCAAAAAATTACTATACTATAGGAGTTTCCTTTGTTTATTTGAGGAAATACAGATTATTTTGCATCCAAAAAGAACTTGACTCAGTTTTGACAATTTCTCAGTGGTCAATGTCTTCATTGTGTTTCTCAAGTTAGAAACCGTGATATGACTGCTGAGAATCGTTTCCCAAAGTTCTTAACTACTTACACAACAGTTCAAATCATACAATTCAAGTGGAGGTATTTAAAGTTGGAAGTGAACTCTTCTGGATTTGAATGTTTTCTTCCTATCTACTTTGTTTCATCACAAGGCCAAACACTGATAAATGCTTAATAAAAGAGCACACAAACAAGACTTGCCAAAAATGTTCACAATTTTTATAACAGAGTGAAATGTGGTTATTTCAGATAGCAGAGTAACAGAAAAGAAAGCAATGGTAGCACATAATGTTTATTACACTGAGTCCATGTGTAAAGAATTCTTGTCAGAATGAATAAATATGGAGAAGCTGACTCAGGCAAAAACACATGTGAGATGGTATCAATATGATCTTTGCTTTCTGTATATTTTTCAAGTTGTGTTAAAAAGTACCTATCTTCTGCCCATTGGGCTGATCTGTTCTTATCTATTTCTCTCATTATCACAGCCATTAATTCCCCTCTCCATCCGCTATTATTACAAATTCAGCTAATTATCTCCTACTCTGAAAATATTTCTCCAGGTTTTCCTGTCCAATAAAGCTTTTATTTACCTGTAGATATATTCGTGAGAAATGGAAAATGTTAATAATTTATGTGCTTATAGGTTTAAAATGACCATATTTAGTACAGTATCATTGAATTTGAAGAGATATGCACAAAACTTTGTTTCAAAATCATTCAATAACGATGTAACAGAGGAAATTATGAATACTAGCCTTATTATTTCTATGAACACTAAGGGAGTATAGCTTAACTTGACTTAAAATCTTAACTTGAAATCTAATTTAGTGTGCTAACCCACCAAAATAATTTAATTATTGTTGTTATACCGCTGGAGGAAAACCCAGTTTGGCTATATTTATCCATTATTGCATGAATATTGAAAGTATGCTCTATCTTTTTGGAAGACCTTATACCATTTACAGCTATGTTGATTTTTAATTGGTGGGGTAACCACAGCAAAAATATCTATGTTCTTAGCCACTGGTTGCCTTTTTTGTCACTACAGGTCTTAAATAGGATTGCAAAATATATTTTACATTAAAGTAAAATTATGATACTTCTTTATTGAATTTCTGAATAAGCCAACCAATCCAAGTTTTTTAGTGTAAATTTGTAGTTTATATAGATGTTTGTCAGAGGAAAGAAATATATCAACAAAATCCAAATTGAAGGCAAAACAATAATGCAGTTTTCTAATTATAGGGAATGTAAAAGATTCTAATACCTGGGCTGTACCTATGAATTCAGATATATTGGTTGGGGAGTCAAACAGGGTGCTTCAAATTTTCAGTTGTTTCAATGTGATTGTAATATGAAACCACACTTGGAAGCACAACCAAAACTGTATGTGAGACTCACTATTGCCTGTGCAACACTAACATGAATAAGGTTAAGGAGAAGCAAAGGTCTTCTAAAGGCCAGAAATGTCAACAGTATTTGAGGGTGCTGATCTGATTCTTAAATGATTTTAGGGTCACCTCTTCAGAAGGGTGAGTATTATAGTATCGAGAAAGATGTCTCAAGAACGTGGGTGGAAACTTAACTTTCCAGTTAGGCCAGGTCAATCACTTGAACTAGGGGCCACCCTTACCAAGCAAGTCCATGTTAAGCAAACCATGTCAAAGGGGTAGGCAGAATAATTAGTGCTTTAATGAGATTGTGAATTTTTCCTTGAAGGAATCCCCACTCCTTAGTGTAGTAGCTTATTGGCCACAGCCGTGCTCTTTGTAATTCTGCCCACTTTAAGGTGTAACTTCTCCCTTTCTTCTATCTCTTTTTCTTAGCATGATTTTCCTAACACTTTAGGCTTCCCAACATTCTGGGCTTCCTTATTCTTTTTTTTTTTTTTCATTTTTTATTGCGCTTTTAAAATGTCATGCAACATTTACCACTCAAATCCAGACTACCTCCCCCATCCACACCTTTCCCTATCCCCCACCAAACCCTATGCACTCTGCCATACGTGCTGAGTCCTACTCATTCACATGTTTTTCTCTAAAGCTCCCCTCTCCTCTGCGTGGCTGCTGGTCTGCCATGTTTCTGACCTCTATGCTGTCTTAAAACATTGGTATGTTTTTCCTTCTCTCTTCCATTCTCTTCTTCTCAGCAGCTGCCTGAGAAGCCCTAACAAAATTATCTTCAAGCTTTTGCTTGATTCCATTTTTAAATTATTTTATCGAGACTAAGAACCCCAAGAGGGACCTCAATTTTCCCCAAATCATCAAAAATCATTAACTGTTGGATATTCACTTGTTCCATAAATTCAAACTCCTAATTTCCTGCCCATTATAGCCTTTTGTATAAGTTTACTGCATTGGATTCTGTCAGAACTGATTTTTTTATTGCTGTTCTTATTGTTTCTTTCCAGTTCAAGATAGCTTCCTTGCTCAGAATTGTAATGAAATTCCCTTTTTGTAGTAACCACCTGAATTTTTGGTTAATCTGAAGCATATTTTAAATCAACTTAACACCCAGCCAACTTTACACAAACATCATGAAGTTTGTGAAGTTGGTATCTGATCATCAATAAAAATGATGCACAACTTGCTCCAGAGCTATGCACCAAACACTTATCAGCAACCACCTTTACAACAAGATATGAAAGAGATCTCAGAGATGGTTCCTTTACAAATGCTGGTAAAGATTCACAGCATTGCATTCATCACCATCAACAATGGAAAATACCGAAGGTCAGTATTTGAGACTTGTTCCGGTATACATCATGCTTTTAGGAATAGGAATATAAGGAGGGCAATCAGTCACATTAGTAAAGAGATACAACACATGAAGCATTGTGCACTTCAAGGAGAAAATCTAACTCTTAAATCATTGTTTAAAGTATATTTGGATAACGAGCTCTCATCCATAAATAATAAAACAAGCTGTTAAAGAGCATCTGATAAATTCTGTAGGCCCCAAAAGAGTCAAGTATAATGGGAAGAGGAATGTCATTTGAACAAAATAAAAAAGCAATTTTGTGTATGATTCCCATAAGCTAAAGAGGAAACCTAAGCAAAGAATACAAACAAGCAGGTAATATATTTCAAACAAACCTTAATTTACAGAAGCCCTTATCACTGAATGATGAAGTGATTAAGCCTAACTGAGAACATAAGTGTAAGTAAGTGCAGATTAGCTTTATTCAAGAGGAAAGATCTAGAAGTTATTTATAATGAATTGAGGTAATTATAACAAATCGAAATTTGGATTTTACCTCTATTTCTTTTAGTTGACAACAGAGGTCCTTGAAGTCAAGACATCTATCTCATTTCTTCAGACACTTCCACAGTGAACATTTGCTCTTATACATAGAAAATGTACGATGTATATTTATTAAATAACTGAAAACAAATATTCATTAAATTTTTACTAGGTTCCAAGTGATTCCTTAGACATACACTACAGGAATTCACAAGATATATTGAATTATTAATTCTCTATATTCTAACAATAGATTTAGGCTTTATGTCTTTAATGACTCTAAAGTATAAAAGTTAAGCTTAGAAATTTATTTTAAGGAGTAAAAATAAGGACACATCAGTGAGGAAAACTACCTTCATCATGACCCTCAAGGGGTGGATTTGAATATTAACTAGTATATTTATAATCCTTTACAAAAATGCCACCTATAATTAATTGTCAGAGATTTCTCAGTGAGATCCCTGTGATTCACTTTAATTTTTAAGTATATTTTGTTTTTAGTTAGCATACGAATGAACAGATTTCCTTATGGCATATTCATGCATGCTTAGTTTCCATTGATCCTCTTCCCCAACCACTGACTCATCTCCTGTGTCTCTCTGAATCCCTCCATGCTTCAGCCCCCAGTAATCCTCCTTCCATTTTCATACTGAATGTGTTCTAGTACCCTCTCAGTTACACTTCCTTGAAGCCTCATTTTCCCCTCTCGTGAATCTATTTTTGTTTTTACTTTACTGACCTCTACTCATACTCACCCATAAACATTATAT
>NW_008355363.1:2851070-2881479 GCF_000622305.1 Nannospalax galili | reverse complement strand
ATATGAAGGTAGGCTCTACATACAAGTATGAGCAGGCAGTATTTGTCACATATATGATGAGGAAAAAAATACATGAAAAGTAAATGATTCCAGATACTACAAAGATATCAGATATAAAATTTAAGTCTCATGTTTTTATTTTTAAAATATTTGATTTGATGTGTTTTAACATATTAGTCTGTACATATGTTAGTGCACCCATGTCATGCAGTACCCACAGATGTGAGAAGAGGGCATCAGATCCCTTGAAACTAGAATTATAAATAGTTATTAGCTGCCATTTGGTGCTGGGAACCAAACACCGGTTCTCTGCAAGAGCAGCTAATGCTCTTAGCCACTGAGCCATCTCTCCAGCCCGTAAATCTCAAATTTGTTAATATGAATCTTAACATTTATCCTAAAAGCTCCTATTTACTCTATTGGAGAAACACTTGTTTAAAAGAAAGTTTCCTAATATTGCAATATGAAAGCCCATGTTAGGATAGAGAGACTTCTAAGTTACTACTTATGAGGACTACACTTGCATTACAATATTGCATTCAGATATTTTGGCAGAGAAACAGATGAACTCTGTTATATATTGGCAAACTTCATCCACTGATAAGGTCAACAGTTACCCTGGCCTCTAGGATTGACAGGAGTGATCAATATGACAAAGAAATGAAACAACCCCCAAGCAACAATGAGCGTTGCATGACAGAACACTGCATGGTAAGAAAACTCCTAAATAATGACAATTACTCCTGATGTTAAGCCTGAGGCCCAGATCAAAAGTAATCCTATTATGGCACTTACTTTGCTCCCTCAAATCGTGACAGGATAACAACACTATGAAAAGCTGGCATCACTGCAGAGGACCATGATGATGGTGATGTATTTTTGGACATGCTGTGCCAAAATATGATGATAAAAAATCAGAATATGCCATCCATAAATATGCTTTCTTGGCATAAGGATTATTTTGAGTTGTTATTTTGAGAAACAGCATGCACTGGCATAGCTCTGAAAAGTTCCTTTTTTGTGAGAGACATTTACAACTATACAGAAATCTCCATATGTTAGGGTGTCTTCACTGCACCAAGAAGAGAAGGACTCAATTCCTAGTGGGTTAATCTTCAGGTACATAACAAACTACTTTGCCTTATGGTGATTTTCGTCACCTTCTGTCTTCAACCACATCTACCCCACATCTTTTTTTTTTTTTTTTTACAAGGAATTGTATTCCGAGTCACAATTTTCACATTTATGCTATCACTCATCTTTCTTTTTTAAAAAATATTTTATTATTTTTATTTTTTATTTTTATGTGCACGAATGTATTGCCTGCATGCAGGTAAGTGCACCCGTGTAGTGCAATGCTGCAGAGGTCAGAAAATACTGTAAGATCCCTTGGAACTGGAGTTACGGACAGTTGTTATCTGCCATGTGGGTGCTGGGATTCAAACCCAGGTCTTCTGCAAGAACAGTTAGTATTCTTCACCACTGAGCCATCTCTCCAGCACACACCCCCCATCTTTCTGAACTATCAATTTAAAACAAGGACAAATAAATATGATGTTTAAGTTGTCTATGTTTTCTCACTAGATTCCCAGCTAGGATCTCGTGAATAGTGGAGGAGATAATTATTTTTCATCTCTCAAAATGGTACACGCCGGGAATGGTGGCTCACGCCTGTAGTCCCAGCCCTTGGGAAGCAGAGGCAGGTGGATCTTTCTGAGTTCAAGGCCAGCCTGGTCTACATAGTGAGTTCCAGGTCAGTTGGGGCTACAGGGAAACCCTGTGTCAAAAAGACCAAAAAAAAAAAAAAAGGCACAATGTACACTACAATATAATTTATATATTAAAATAGGCACCCTTCAAAACTATCTTATCCTACAGGGAAATAGAGATGAAGTAACTAAAACTTATGCCAGTCATGATGCAAAATGCATGGCTTATTTTTTATTAAAAAGGAGAAGACAATCAGCAAATATCTTAATATTCATGGCATTAACTTTATTGGTAATATTATACAGTAAATCCTTAAGGAAAATTTTCCTAGTTAGTTTCTTTCAGAAATAAAAAGACAGATTTAAAAGAACTGAAAATAGGTCTAGAGAGATGGCACACCAGTTGAGAGTACATACTTCTCTTGTGGAAGACCTGAGTTTGGTTCCCATCATATAGATCCTGTAACTCACAAATGCCCATAACTCAGCTCCAGGATGTTTTGATGCCTGTGACTACTATGGGTCCCCTAACTTGTGTACACACAAATATACCCATACACAGACATAGACACAGACATAAGCACACACACAGACACACCGACACGCAGACACACACACACACACACACACACACACACACACACGCACACACAATTTTTAAAACAAGAAAAATAAAACTTCAAATAAGAAATTGAATGCATTTGACTGCCAAAAATTTAAGGAAAATTCATTTTCATAGGAAATTTTCTAACTCAATGGTAGTATTAATTTCAAAAATTAGGACATCTATGCTACTATTTCTGAAAAGATTTTAAGATCTGGACCTACCTGGACATAAATTCCCAAAACAGAAAAGTTCCTAAGTTGTTCTTCAGAAAATTCCTCCATAATTCACTCAAGGTCTATTAGGAACACCTTTTAAAAACCGAACTGTTAGGCAGGGCCACACCATTTTATAAACCTCTCCAATTAACTTATTTTTCTAGATTCTGCTCCTGCCACATTCATAGCTGATTCTGCACACAAGCACCAGGCTAGCATACTCCATCCTTCCCCTGCTACCGAGGAATCAGAGACGGCCTGGCTGCAAGCAAGTTTTACGGACTACCTATCAATCACATGCCATAGAACATCACCCGTCCTCTAAAATGTCGAAGGAAACCCTACACTGCTACTACTATGGGGCCTGATCTCTCTTTAGAATACCACCAATGTTGTGGCCTGTGTATCTATCTATAGAGTTAGTAATTATTCTCTAATAAGTATATTATTCCATTAGAAAAATTTGCCTGTGTCCCCCTTGAACTCAAAGTTCAAAATCCTTCAGGAGCATATGTGGAAAACAACAACAAAAAAAATTCTTTGGTCAATGACTTTTTTATATCACAAGATCAAAATGATTATCCACAGAGCATGAAACTCGCAACTTCTCCCCAAGAAACCATGAAACCTGTGAAGTTTCTCTGTAAGAGAACACTAAAAGTGCTACCTATCCCATCAAGAAACAAATTCCTCCCTCTCCTTTCCTACAAATTCCCTGTCTACCTCTAGACCTCAGTTATAGCCTTCGGTCTCCTTGGTAGTTTACCACGATATATATACCAAAACCTTAAAAGTTCACAAAAACCTTAAAGGAACATTTTAAAATCCCTATATGCATATATGTATATTTACAAAGCCCATTCCTGTAGTGTTGGCTTCTACTGTCTCTGAATGGCAATTCTTTCCTCACAGCATTTCAGCAATAAAAATATGAGTATGGTACAGAATTGTTCTTGTTTTAATTGTTTTTTGCTCTTTAGGATACAAACTCTAATCGGGATTTAGTTTGGAGTATCAGTTTCAATGTATCAGTAGTTGAATTCATCATAGGCCTCACCAAAGCTTTTAAATTATGTACAGATTTAGATTTAGAAGGCAGTAAGTGAACAGCAACAATTACCATCGACAGTTGATGGAATAAAAATAATAAAAGAAATGGAAAATTGCCGAATCTGTGACAATAGAAAGAGTCCATATGCAAAAGCCTTTATCTGTAACTACACATGACACTATTGTACGACTAAAGACCTAGGAATAATGCATTTAATACATGTTAAAGCACTATGCAAATAAACCTATAAATGCTTTCCTTTTGTCTACTGCTTTGAATAACATAGAGAGTTTCAAATCCTTTTAAAACAACTTTAAAACATCGACTTATTTTACTTAAAGTTTATGCCTATTGTTTCCGGTGCTTTCAGAGTAGGACTAGAGCTGAAATGAATATGGATGATTTTATTTCAGAATGCCCTAAATACTATGCCACACACAGAGTGAAAACATCTGTTTCTAAGAGATATAATGACGCATTTTGATGCTCCAAAGTGAGACAATGATCTGGATGAGGGATTAGAACATTTTGATGTGAGGTTTAGAGTTTTCGGCAGGGAAAGGGAAGAGAGATGGGGTATGATAATGAAGTTCCTACTTGTCTTTTGTAAAAGATCAAAGAATAACTTTTTGAAAAGAAATAATCCAAATTGAACAGTTCAGCCAATTAGGACATTACAGAAAAATACTCTAAAAATACTCATTGCATCAGTGATCTGTCTTTTTTTTTTTTTTAATAGCATTCAGTACTGATTTTATTCCCAAAATATTTTTATAGAAAGCAGAACAATTGTTTGAATTAGGACTAAGAAATAGTTCATCATTCATGACTCATAATTTCTTCTATTCTATGAAGTCACAAAAACCTTAAAGGAACATTTTAAAATCTCTATATGCATTAAAAATATTTGCTGTTACTTTGGCAAATGCTATATATTTCATTCTGGAGAATTAGAAATCTATTTCCTCTTGATTAAGGTACTTCAGTTAAAAGTTCATCAACATTTAGAAACGAAACTAAATAAATGTGCTGTTTTTACAAAAAGTGAAAATGGTATTGCTCTAAGAATTCAAAAAATACAGAAGAATTAGGTGCATACTATCACACAGACATTATATCATTGTGTAGAAAAATGTGAAATTATAACAGAAAAATGTATGGAAATGACTTTTCTACAAAGACCAAAACAGGACTTTTCCTAATAAAGTCAAATGTAACAGAAAATTCTGGATAGACTTAGTCACATTTTTTTTTTAATGATAGAAGAGCTCACTTTTTATTTGGAAGGAAAGATAAACAATTCATAGGAAATACGTGTTTATATTCTTGTAGATGACATAAGGGAAATTGGGTGACTAATTATTAAAAAATATTTTTGTCAAATAACATTCACATTTTTTAAACAAAAGGACTGTGGTGCATAGAAAGAAATTAAATAGCTAAATATATCAAGAGTTGGCCTAAATACATAAGAGACTATAAAGGCACTCAGAAATGTGTTGTGATTATAAAGATCATGCCTATTTTCACATAATAACATGTAAGGTACTCTTGTGAAAATTCAGGACTAGAGATTGTGAAAAGAATATAGTTATGTATTTAGACAATTATTTAAAGCATGAGGTAAGAAGATGAGAACTGAATGTGATGAATACTGACTAGTATCTAGATCTCCAACTCAAGCTTAATAGCCTTAACATGCTAAGTTTGGTGAGTTAAATCTGCACTACAATTTCATGACTATTTTCTTTCAAATATTGCTCTGTAAAGAATACAAGCTGTGAAGGTAATCTACACTTGGAAATTGAACTGGTAAATTATTCACGAAGCAAAAAAAGACAATTGTAAAACAAGAAGATAACTCTAGACTGGAAGCTTTTGTAAAATAGATAAAAAGCAGAGGAATTGAGCTATTAGAGAATCAAATGAAAGGAAAGCTTAAGTTAACCATACACTAATACAACATAAGTAGTGAAATTGCAATCATAAAACGTGAGGACTCTGTCAAAAATCATGGCATCTTTTAATCACAGGAAAATCAGGTCCACAAGGCACACACACACACACACACACACACACACACACGTTTATATATAGGGATAAACAATCATCAGCAAGTGAAGATATGACACAAAGCATTTATCCATGATGATTGCTGATTAACAGTTATAGCACTGAATGTCATATGCAAGCATGTATTGAATAAGTATTAACTGAGAAAGGAACGTTCATCGAAGAGGATCAGAGCTTTCTTCAAATTCTCTACCACTTTGAGAAATGGATCAAATTTTCAGTCATTCTGTTATGTTGAATTAAAAAAAAAAAGTGTACTCCATGGAAAAATAAGGAGTTTAGATTCTGCAGAATACCTCGCAGTGTAGCTGCAATGATACTCTTCAAAGATCTTAAAGAAAGTTCATAGGATATTCTTTAACAGTTTCTATAGAATGTATGCTAAATTAAAGTCCCTACTGTGATTTAATTTTCTCATAACACTAGTAGCACTAAGCTAAATTTTTAATAAGGAAAACTGGTAAAAGAAATGGAAATGATATTTGTAATTGCTGCAGCTTTAGACTCATGCCTTTGTTACATCATCATACTCCAGAAGGTCATGTATTAAAATAATCCTTCAGTAAAGGCAAGACATATAGATACACCGCTTCAAAAGCATACCGCTAGAACTAGTTTCATTTGTAGAAAACCTTTTGTTTGTTTGTTTTGTTTTTTGAGACAGGGTCTCACTATGAAGCCTCACTCAGATGGCCTTGCTACGTAGACCAGTCCTGCCTCCAACTCATAGAGACCCACCTGCCTCTGCCTCTCAAGTGCTGGGATAGACGGTGTTTTCCACCATGCCTGGCAAGAAAATATTTTAATAATACATCAAGGTAACATTCCTTATTGAAATTTCTAAAGATGCTTTCAGGTGAATTTCTGAGAAAAAGATTATCTAAACATGTCTGGCTTCCTGAGCAGAAGGGAAAATGAAGTATCTTGGAGACGCCAGCAAAATGGGTAGTTTAGTACACGATTCCTCTATCACTGATATCACGCAACCCTTTTTTTTAACCTCAGAACAAATGAGTGCATAAGTGGCATGAATGCGAAAGAAGATAGGCAGATGACAAGGAGCCATGTTCAGTTGCACTATGACTACAGAGGCTCTCTGTTGTCCATGATGTTAGTCAGAAAGAAGCCACTTTGGGACTAGAGAGATGGCTCAGCAGTTAAGAGCACTCACAGCTCTTGCAGAGGACCCGGGTTCGATTCCCAACACCCACATGGCGGCAATGAACCGTCCTTAACTCCAGTTCCAGGAGAATCCGAAGCCCTCTTCTGACCTCCCCGGCATTGCACGACACGGGTGCACTCACATACATGCAGGCGATACACTCATACACATAAAATAAAAATAATAAATAAAATACTTTAAAAAATTGTTTAAGAAAAAAAGAAAGAAGCTACTTTGTAAATTCACCTCAGACAGAAATACAGAAATCAGAAACATTGTCCTTCGAGAATCTCAGTCAGTTATGTTTCTGCCATCTTCAGTTAAGCACTTTGGTGAACATAAACTTTAACAAGCCTGGCCATTTGTGCAAACCCTGAGGGCAATTTACACACAGACTTAGCCTACATGGGAAGGGAATCTTGAAAATGTCTATATGAAAAATTTCAGATTAATGTTAACTAAAGAGAAACTAAACAGCACTTAAAATCTACCAAACAATTTGTATTTATACAAGGAAATGTTTTAAATTACTAATCGGGTTCAAAAAGTTGTACTTCTTTCATTTAGTTGAAAATAAATGTTGCTTACATATTTATTCAGTTACAGGTGGCTGTGTTTTGAAACATTTTTTTCCCCAAATTAGCTATTAGCTGCCTGAATACCAACCAGTTAAAGAATGAATGAACTGTGAAGTGTGGCATTTGCTTTTATTATGCTGTTTGAATGCCACTAGGTTCTCTGTGAAATATCTTACTAATGGATAGAAAAATGTCTGTCTCTAAATTTAACCTTTTATTTCAGATCTAAAAATAGGTCCTCTCTGGTGAGTCTTCTGAAGTCATTTAAATTTAAACTTAATGATGTCATTGAGAAATTCTCCTCCCTTTTCATGTTTCAGAATCTAAAAGATAAAAAGCATTCATCAAGGTGTTATAGTCTTAGGTAAGATAATTTATTGCTCTACATTTTTACAAATTCAAGATCCAAATTAAACCAAAAATAAAAGTCATATTTTAGAATTCATTAAAAATATAAATAGGTGAAGTTCAGGGATTCAAGAGATTAATTCATCTTTTATGGAAACATTTGCAATAAATTCAAAGTTAATGAATATTCTGACACTTAATATATTTAAGGTTTATAGCTTCTCAAGTTTAATATCCAAAATACCCTTCAAAAAGTACATAAATGCAATGGACCAAAAATAAAGGGCATCAGAGGACAAAAACAATTTCCAGAGTTTATGTTAGCCGTACTATATCAAGATGTAGTGCAGAATTTCTCTAATAGACCAATGAAAATAGCCTTAATCATGCAGTTCCATCCTTATAATTAATAGAAATGACTTTGATGTTTAACTTTTATTATCTGTATGTGTGTATGTATGTATTTTCACATAAGTGTAGTGCCAATAGGGGTCAGAGGTGTCAGATCCCTTGGAACAAGAGTTACAAGTGTTTGTGAGTTTCCCAGAGTGAGTGTTGGGAACAGAACTCTGGTCCTCTGCAAGAGTAGCACAGAAATATTTTAAGTCAATCTTTCATAAATACAACCAAAGGCTTATGATATAGATACTTTAAATGCAATTACTGATACACTACTAAAGCCCCTATTTTGGTATTAAAGGAACAGCTTCTTTTATAGTAGCAAGCTTTTATCACTTCTCTTTTGAAAAGATTCTGGAGAGAAAATGCCTAGATACAAACACTGGCCCATGTCTTGTGAGCCCATATCCTATAGCCTCATGCTGTTTCTTCAGCTGTAAAAGAGATTATGGGGATATTGTGGGGATTAATTATTTCTATAAGGAGATACATAAATACAGATTTATATATACACAGTCATATGTATATGCAAACACATTTATACACACAAACATATATATAAGCATATGTAAACATTTACACACAAACAGACACACACACACATACACATATATATGAAATGAACAAGCGTAATATTAGCAGGTTGCTTTACTCAATGCATAGATTTCTAAGGCCAGGTCTTCTAACTGTAAGAAATTTCCTTGTGAATATGTCTTTCTAATTTAAGTTCATGTTTGTTTTCACAGAACAAAAACAAAACGCTCCCTTACTGCTCTTCAAATATTCTAAATTTTAAATGATTGATCCATGACATTATCTCAAAATTCACCATAAAGTTTGAAAATATTAGACCACACCAAACTATACTATCTCAACCCACGTGCTCTCTCCTTTCTGTGTACAGGCCAGTGACATTTTACTACCTTCATTTTTGTGCTTTTAGTTGGCAACTCTATTATTCCTTTTGTGAACTTTGGTCTTCTGGGAGGAGTTAAGTTTCAAAAATTGAATACTCCAAGGTCACAGTGATACTAAAGACAGTTCAGAAAGACATTTGACAACCCTTGGCAAAGCATATTGATTTAGAACTCTCGTGTTGTTATTTTAGTTTTTCCTTCAAACATTAATGCTAATTCATTTTGACATTCTAGTAAAATTCCATTTTCAGGTCATTCTCACGCTTGGTGAAGACATGTAAGGTCAACAGATGCAACAGATAACTTTCTGGCAGAGATTAGACTACATTCTGGCAAGTTGGTTTTCAACTGTCAAATTTGGCCCCTCATCTACATTAGAATTGCTTATATTAAAGATTATATACATTTAATCTAGCAACAGAAGCAGTCACATACTGGTCCCTAGCATGGATAGTTTTTTATGGCTTACTGAAATAACTTTTTGCAACAATTTAAGGGAAACACAAGTCATTCAATCCCAAAATGATAAGAAAAGCATGCCATAATGCCAGGAACATACTTCAAGGTACTGAAAAGCTGTTTAATTTTAGTGTGTGTGTACAGTTTAGTGAGAAAATTAGAATTTAATATGTGTAAGGTAGTTTATTTCTGGACTGTAGAAGAACATTACCTAGAAGATTGAAGTTTCATAAATTTCTGAGAATTTAAATTATTCACATTAAAAGATGATGCTCTTAAGCTCAATTTCTCAAAGAATACTATTTTGCTGATTAACCATGTCTGCTTTAGTTTTAGTATTCTCTCTGATGTTATCAGATGCCTTCATGGTACATGTTCACTAGCATTCTGCTGTCACTGTTAAAATGTGAATTGTCATCAAAATATTTCCTTCTTTATTGCTAAAATTTATCATAAAATAACTATATTACCAGAACGTTCAGTAACTGATGCTGTCAACAGTATGTTATTTGGCACAGTGGGAAAAGAAAGGCTTGGTGAAAAATAAAATAAAATAAGACTTGAAAATTGCTTCCAGGACTGTTAAGTAAGATAAAATATGGAGACACTCAGCATACATATCTTCTAAGGCAGAGCCATAACATATGTCAACTTACAGTTATAAGTTGACAGTTATATTTACAGTTTTAACTCCACAAAGTAACTACTAAGGTTGAGGAATTTAAAGAAAAATCATTGCAATACAACATAAAATAATTTTTTAAAGTTTGCATTCTTACCTTTCCTGTTTTTTTCCCTTCAGATTTCCGCTGATTTGGGATGAATGAGGCAAGAGAAGGAAAACAAAGCAAAACAAGAACAAAAAAAGAATCAGCTCTATTTTCGTGACTGCAAAATATATTTTTAAAAAGATATGTCAATATTTTAAAATCAATAAAACACAATTTTATTCTGCTGTAACAGGTTTCATGTGTTTTTTTTAGCTAACAGATATAACTGTATTGTAAATTTCATGTAAGAACATGAATGTCAGTATGAAATATTCTGATTGGCATTTAAATTTAAGTTAGCATTCATATGCATTAGTCAAAAATATATGCCATTTCAATTAGATAGTCTCTTACGATATCATATACTTTCCAAACATTTTTAAATAACTGGGTCTTTATTTCATATATGAACACATTTCTTAATTAAATCAGGATGAACAGTGTTGGTTGGGAATTCTTCAACTAAAAACATAAGAAATATCTATATCGCATCAGGACATGATCTCTAAACATTAAGTCAATAACTTTGGTGGTTCTTAGGCACATCTTAATTAAATTCAGTTCAACTAAATTCCATTTAAAACCATCATGATGAACTCATATGGATCATTTTATTTAAGACTTTCTCTGGAATGACCCTCAGGAGACATCTTAATTTACTTTTTAAGAATCAAGCAGTATTTAGATCATTTGTCTTTATAGATTAATTCTGCCTTGTAAAGGATGAAAATACTACACAAGTGGACCAAATGTCTACGTTTATAACTAATGATAATTCTCAATGTATTTTTCTGCTTTGGTGTAATTGTGCTGTCCATTGTATAGCAATGCAAACATTATTCAGGCAGCCTTCTGGAATGGACACAATCGAAAATTGAAATGGTAGCAGTATTTATTCTTCAGTAAGTATAAATACAAAGAGAAATACAGTAAAGATCATAAGAAAAGGGATAGTCTATATTTTCAATCTGATGGTCTCCAGGCCCAGAGGATGAAATTTTATCTGTCCTGTAAACACAAGTTAACTTTCAAAGTTGGAATCTAGGCATGTTCCCAGAGAAGTGTACACTATATTATCCAAGAAAAGAAAAGTGAACTTTTTGTCATTTCCCTTTGGATGTTTTAACCTTAAAGTGCTCATACTGTACATCTGCATCAATCAACATCAACCATTAATGGCTCAGTGTTAAAATCCAACCTGTTTGGGAAGGCATAGACTCAGGATAATGCCTGAAGTAACTGTATCCAAGATAGTGTGCTTAGATATTTTTGTCTTCATGTAATGAGCATTTATTGGGTTATTATCCCTTTATTATGAATGATGATGCTTCAGTAAAAAATTAAAATTTTAGTTATATAAGAAATAGTATGCATGCACAACGAAAATCATCCATCTTTTACCATGTCTAAAATATAGTCGTAAAAATAAGATTTAATGTTGTGTAGAATCATGGTGAATCATTTTGTTTGCTGCACTTGAAATTACTTTAAGAACAAAGTAGATTTTTAGATGTTTTATCCCCTCATTCACAAGTATTCTTAGCTTTAGTGAAACAAGAAAATATAGTAAAAATATCAGCCTTATTTCCCTTTGTGAATTAGTGAGCCTCTGAAAATTGAATGGCTTAACCTGTACTGAAGTGAGCATTTGAGGCCATGATTCCAAAATATGCCCATTACCTAAATCACTAACTTTAGAGTATTGCCTAAAGTGTCTTATTTTTGACAATATTTGAGAATTTTTATCCATGAAACATCAAAATAGATAATACTGTAATGACTAGTAAGGTGATAGTCTTGGACTTTTTGTATCATGCAGACACAATACAATGTATGATCATAAGTGTGCCCTGATGCATTTTCCCTAGGCAAACACTACAGTTAATAGAAAATATTATAGCGGTGGGCACGTAAGTTGTAAATTGACACTAGATTTTTGCCAGAAAAACTGAAAAATAATCAATGCGAGGGCTACAGGTGGTTCCACATATCAAAAAAATCCAGCAATTGTGAGCCAAAAGGAGAAAGATCTTGACTCTGAGCCTGGCATAGTCAACATAGCAAGACCTTGTGTCAAAGGAAAAAGAAATCAATATCAGAAGGGGAAATATAAGCTAAATCTAACTTCTTTTTTAATGGAGACATGAATTTTTCCCTGATTTAAAAACTCTGTGTGTGTGTGTGTGTGTGTGTGTGTGTGTGTGTGTGTGTGTGTGTGTGCATATAGTGAGCAGGGAGCTAAAAGTTAATCAGTATGCATGTTTGTTGGCTCACTTCCATAATATGCCCTATACATGCAATCTTTGATAGGTTATTAATAACTTATTTCTATGAATGGATTCATCCTCTTTCTACAACAGATGAATATTGCCCTTATGACATCTAAATTTCTAGACTAAGAGAGAAAATTAAATACAGCTGTAGAAAAGGTACACGTTTTATACTGTGCTGAGGAAGTAACCTATATTTTTAACATCAAGAAAATATTCTAGGTTTGAAGAGGTGGCACCGCAGTTAAGAGCACTGATTGCTCTAGTAGAGGACCCAAGTTAGTTAATGTTAACAAACTTCTGTAACTCCAGTTCCAGGGGATATGATGCCCACTTCTCGTCTCTGTGTGCTTGGCACAACATGGGTGTATTTACTTACATCCAGGCAAAACACACATACACATAAAATAAAAATAAATATATACATTTTTTAAAGAAAAGAACTCTCATAGTTCTAATATAATAATGCTGTCATTGTAAGTAAATCATCATTCTCATTTTACTGGGAAGAAAAATCTAAGTAAAGAAGCTTCTCAGTTTTTAAAAATATTTTATTTATTTATTTATTATTTTTATGTGTATGCGTGTATTGCCTGCATGTAGGTAAGTGCACCTGTATCATGCAATGTCTGTGGAGGACAGAAGAGGCTGTCAGATACCCTGGAACTGGAGTTACGGATAGTTCCTGGCTGCCATGTGGATGCTGGGATACGAATCCGGGTCTTCTGCAAGAACAGCCAGTGTTCTTAAATGCTAAGCCATCTCTCCAGCCCCAGAAGCTTCTCAGTTTTGAAGAGAATGTATCTACTGGATTCTAAAATTCTTATATTGCAATTTAAGCATGATGAAAATAAACTTTTTGTTCATTTTGGAGTTTGGAATAATGCTGAGCATTCAGTGTCTCCAAAAGTGTTTGGCACAAATGAGACTTTGGAGATAGATAGATAGATAGATAGATAGATAGATAGATAGATAGATAGATATTAAAAATATGGAAACATACATTTATGTCCAAATCCTGGCTATAGCATTTAATGTCTATGTTACACCAAGCAAGTTTGCACTTGGATTTTCTTAGACCCATCATCTGTAGAAGAAAAAAACAAGTTCCTGCTTCAGAATATTTGTAGGTCAAAATATGTGAGTAAATAAAGTGTTTCAAATAGTACCTAACATTTAAAAAATTCTATGCATTTTATCTACTAATAGTAGTTTTTATACTAATAGTAAATTATTATAAACTATGTGCAATTTGCATACTATACAGTGTAGTCACGTAAAATGTTAGTAAAAACTTTTCAGTATGCTCACTGATATTAGTAATATTAAGTACAGCCAATTTTAGAATATTCTTCTTACTCAAATGAATCTTTATATCATTTATCTCTTCTCCCTGTCTAATTCACCACATCATTAGAAAAGCTTTAAAAACCTAGTTTAACATCAATAAAGGTCAAAGTTATGTTTGCGTTCACAGATAATTTTCCCCTTTCTTTCCCTCTTATTTCTATTCCCTCAGATTGTTTTTAATAACCATTAATATACTTTTTAACCACAAAGCTGCTCAGGTTCTAGGTAGATGTATAGAATCATTTTGTATGTGATCTTTTGTAACTCAGTTCTTCCATGTAGTAGAATGATTTCAAGATTCATTCCTACTGTAGCAGCATGTTTTAGTAAGTGCACTCCCTTTGTTGATGTAGTACTATTCTATGGTAAAAGTTCTTCATGTTTCATTACTCATTTTTTCACTGATGGATATTTTCTTGTCCATACATTTTGGATATAAGGCATAATGTAACTGTAAACATTCAAGGATAATGTTCTATGTGAACATATGTATTACCATGGGTATATAATTTAAAGTACAAATACTAGTCATATATTAATGATGGTTAGTTGTTTGAGGAATTTACAGAGTGTTTTCCAAAGCCACTTGAAGTATTTTGTTTCCAATATTGTGTAAAGGTTCCCATTCACTACATCATTCACTACAAGGAAATTTATTCAATCTCATTCATCCTTATAATTATTCCTTCCAAATGTTTAAACATTAGAACCTGATACCAACATTCCATTTCCTTATTTTATGAGTGTGGGTCTACCTTTGCTACACTGATAGACCCATACTGATACACATATGTCGAGTGCTAATTGGAGTTTGTGTTTTTCAAAAAATAACAAGATATAAAATTGTGAGGTGGAAATACTGGGAGTGTTACAGTGAGAGATGAAGGAGGAAAATGGGGAGTGTATATGTTATAAAATTCCTAAAAGTAAATAAAAGTATTATCAATTGAAATCCAAAGCTTTATATATGTGTTTGTGTGTGTGTGTGTGCTGTGTATTTGTGTGTGTGTGTGTGTGTGTGTGTGTGTGTGTGTGTGTGTATAATCACTATAAACATCTTCAAGAGAGGGCAAGTAGAAGAAGGAATGTGAGATCGAAGAATAATGACACTGTAACTGCTTAGCAAATGATAAAGAAATTGAGAATATTAACATAAACGTAGTTTCTGCTGGATAGCTTTAGTGTCAACTTGACACACCTGGGTTGAGGGAGCCTCAACTGAAGAATTCCCTTCACTGGACTGGCCTGTGGCCATGTCCATGGGGCACCTTCTTGATTGTTGAGTGATTTGGGAGGGCCCAGTCCATTGTGGGTGATGCCACCCCTGGGCCAGTAGGCCTGTGTTGCATAAGAAAGAAGGCTGAGCATGGGCCAGAAGAGTTCCTCCATGACCTGTGCTCCAGCTCCTGCCTCCAGGTTCTTGCCCTGAGTTCCTACATTGGGCTCCCTGATGAACTGTGACCTGGAGATGTAAGCTAAATAAACCCTTTCCTCCCCAAGTTGGTAGTTGTCAGAGTGTTTGTGTATCACAGCAATGGAGAAACAAGCTAGAACATAGTTGAAATAATATTTCATAGTTATTCCATCTTTAAATATTTTTATTTTTATGTGTATTCATTTATTGCCTGCATGCAATACGTGTGCACACATGTCATGCAATACCCACAGAGGTTAGAAGAGGGTGTTGGATCCCCTGGAAATGGATTTACAGAAAGTTCTCAGCCACCATGTGAGTGCTGGGAATAGAAACCCAGGTCCTCTGCAAGAGCAGTCAGTGCTCTTAACTGCTGAGGCATCTCTGTAGCCCCATCTAAAGATGGAACATTTTATGTAACACCAGTGTAGATTGTTGAGCATTTTCCAAGATAGATCCAGTCTAAAGAAGCTAAATGAGATAAAAAATATTCTCAAGATGACCTGTGAGCAGGTTATTATAGCTGATGACAAATTTTCAGCTTCTTGGAAGGAGCCATGATTGATTTAGAACAGAAGGAAACCCATTCCCACATAATCATTTTCATTTATTCAAACTCCACTCTAGCCTTGAAACATTCCTATACTGTGAAAGTCACAAATGTAATGTGACAGACACATCTCTTTTCTGCTCGTCAGTTGAAAGAATATTTCATATTAAATTGTTTGACTTTTGCATATAGATTATTCTGTGTGTTTTTTGTCAAGGTATATACAATTGTCTCCAATATCACTTTAAATTAGAGATCATCCTAGCTTGTTGCTCTTGTACAATGAAAACTTATGACTGAAGATGAGATATAGTATTTATTAAACCTTGTAGATGTTTGTCAAAGGAATATTGATAGAGTATCAATAAGCCCCATAAATTAACTGGTCCAGACTATAAAAATGTATAGTCTATCTGTTGGAGGACCCATTTTTCCAGTCTCACTGGTCAATTACCTGGTGATAGAACCACTCCCAGGAAGGCAGGTTATGCTAAATAGATGGGCCAAATACCTGGTGTGTTAAGTAGCAGAAAATTTCTGCCTGGAACTAGCTCAGGTCCCTGCAGAACTTCCAAACCAGCCACAGCCACATAGGTCTCTGTAAGTCTGTTCCCTTTCCTGAACTCTTCAGGAAAGCCTAATTTCTCCTTTTCTTCTTCGTGCGTTTCTTACTAAACATGATTTCTCTAGGCTTTGGGCTGCCCCTAGCATCTTGTAAACATGCTTTCTCTAAGGCTTTGGGCTGCCCCTAGTATCTTGTTGTTCTTCACTTTTTCTCTAAAGCTTCCTTCTCCCAGCCATGTGGCTGAAAGTCAGCCATGTGTCTGACCTCCATGCCGGCTCTAAACCTGCATGGCTTCATGATTTTCTTTACTTCTTCCCACTATTCACCTCCTCAAGACAGTTGCCAAGATTACCAGCTTGCCTGCTCTGAGGATTTTTCTTTAAGATTCTAATAAAATTGTAAAAGCTTCTGTTTGGGTCCATTCTTAAATTCTTTTATGAATGAGACTTAGAACCCTCTAGGGGACCCTCTTTCTCCCCATTTCAATATCAAGGCTATAAAGTAATTATGAAAATGAGCAAAACAATACAAATGATCTTTCTTACTAGAAGATCTGTGTTTTTTTTTTTTTTAAGATGCAGTTAACTATTAAATTGCTTAATGGCGTGAATTACCAGTTTTTATATTAGATGATAGCATGATAAACTATATTAAATAAAAATTAAAAAGCCAGCTATCAGGTTCCTGAACAGACAAGTGGGTATTTTAAAATATTTCTGGTAGTTAATTTACATGGGTCTCATAGAAGAGCTAAAAGCCAAGATAATTCTATATAAAAATAGTTAAATCTTCAGCATTCTGGTAGTGATATCAACCTAGATTACTTCCTGTATGAATACACAGTATCTTCAGGGATTATTATATCATTGTACTGAGCTCTCGGTTGACTCTAATATATTATTCCTGTTTCAAAAACTAGCAATACTGTACTAAACTTCCATTTCTAATGCATCTTCTCTAGAATTTCAAATCATTGAAGAAAACTGAAATTCAGGATAAAGCTGATCATTTCTTCCAGTTAAATTTGTTCTTCTTTTGTACATTTATGAGTTTTCAAACCTGTCTCACAAATTGTAATAACAATGGAAATTTACTGACAGTGAAGTGGTTGCAAGGAACCTTAAACTGTGGAAAGCCCCCAAGATGTAACACGAAGAAATATGAAAAGAATGAGGAAGGTAAACAGGAATCTGCCCTGTGGTTTACTGCCTGTGTATCCACCATTGAAAACTTTGCTAACCAAACTGCTGCATTCTTTTGACCATTTGCTTATGTGTAAGTCCCACCCCCTGCTTGCATATGAATTGACCATGTATTTCCCTGCTAATTTGAGTCCAGACTGAAGCTATTAAGGCTAGATCCCAGTGTCCGTCCTTCAGCATGCATAAACGTTCTCTCCTTCACCTGGACTAGCTGTGGGTTTCCTGATTTCCAGAACTTCCCACAAAAAAAGTGAAAATAGAAATCCATATTCTTATTATTGTTAGTGATTAAGTTTGAATTTCACATAAAATGTTTCTCACCTGCCCTCCATTCTTCTTTCTCTCTCTACAAAGTTTTTGGCCCTTGTAATTAAATATGGCCTGAATCAAGCATTTGCTTAGGTAACACTTATACAGTTTTTGAATCCATCCCTAAGAATATCTTCATAAGTGATAACATTATCCTCTCCAGCCATGTGTATTTCTCTATGTTTACCTTACCACACATGAGTTCCCTCCTACTGAGCTGGCCTTAAGTACAATTAGACAACTCTTGATTAACCCCAAGACAAAAGTGACTGTAGAGCAGCTATAGCCACAGTTTGTTTGTCCAGTCATTGCTGTTTGTAAGACTTACAGTTGGGGTTACACCATGGATTACTTTTCTCCCTTGGCAGCTTGCACAGTACCCTCTGATACCTTGAGAGCTAGAGTTCAGGAAGGGACTTCCAGCTGAGTTCCAGCTCCATTGTTCCAAGTCTTTTGTCTAAAGTTTATCCTGTCTTCATCAATAAGGTCTTAACTTCAAGTTCTTTAAGGCAATCAAGGACTGTGACAACAGCCTGTGTTATTTCAGAAGACTCTTGGACTACCCTGACCAACAACTTGAAGGGAAGTTTCCTCTGCCTAGCACTGATTTTTCTTTTATAGATTCAGTCATACGCATGCACTTGTATATTTATTGTTATGTGTATTTTTCAGTAGGCCTTTGAAATAATACATCCCCCTCTAATTTCTCACATCATTAAAGTGTTATTTATTTCTCTTCTTAACTTCCCCTGTATAACACCCCCCACTCCTTCCCCAGTAAAAAATACTTTCTGCCACTTCCTCCTAGATACTACCTGTCTCTTAATCTCCCCTCTTTCTACCACCTTCTTCCACTTTATCACCATGGATCCTTTCCAATTTCTTGGCTCCTGGGGTTACACTGACCTGCAAATTTCATGGTTTTGGTTTTCTTTACCATTGTATAGCACTCCATTGTGCAAATGTTCTACATTTTCATGCAAGTATGCCTGCAATAGGATGTGTCTTATATGCCAAGGAATGGTATAACCGGATCACATGGTAGATTTATTTTTAGTGCTTTAAGAGTTCTCCATACTGATTTCCACACTGGTTGCACCAATTTTCACCCCACTAACAGTAAAGGAGGGTTAACCTTTCCCTGAATCCAAGTTAACATTTGATTTCATTTGTTCTCTTCCACTTATCCAGTGTGACTGGAGTTAGGTGAAATATTAGTTTTGATTTTAATTTCCCCAATTACTAAGGATGTTGAACACTTTCTAATGTGTTTATTAGACATTTTATGTCTTCTTTTGCAAGCCCATGGTTCAGATCCATAGCCCATTTTTTAATTGGGTCATTTGTTTTCTTGTTCCTTTGTTTTAAAGTTCTTTGTGTATTCTGGATATTAATCATCTGTCAAGTCACAGTTGGTGAAGATTTTCTCCACTCTGTGGACTTCCTCTTAACTGGTTGGTTGTTTCCTTTGCTATACATAACTTTTCAGTTTAGTGAATTGTCATATGTCAATTGTTGACCTTAATTACTGAGGGACTGATGTCTGATTTAGAAAGTCCTTTCTTGCACCTATATCTTGTAGAGTATGTTTTCTTCTTACAATTTCAGCATTCCAGGCTTTACATCAAGGTCTTTGACAAAATTCAGCCTAGACATGATAAAGTGGGCTAGAAACCTTAATCAAACCTAAAGAACTTTGGCAACTGATGGCTGCTGGGAGGGACAGAGACTCTCCTATAGGAATGGGATTCTTGGAAGTTTGTAGATAAAGATAGATATAGATACACATATATAGAGATATAGATGAAAAAGAGATTACATTAAATTCGTGGGGGGAAGGGAGAAGAGGTGTGGATAATGGAGGGTATCCCAAAAATTCAATAGAAAAATTTTAAAAAGAAATACTGTTTTGAATGAACTTTATATGCTACACCTCTTCTCATACACATATATTTTTCAGCAGACTAATTAGTCATTCAGTTGTTCATTTATCAGGCTTGTTAGTGAGTGATTTCCATGACAGATAAATCTTTGCCTAGTAGAAACTAGATTCTCCACAAGGGAACAGAGACCACAGTGTAGATCAGTATAGTAATTGTGATATCCAAACTGTGGAACCCTCCTCCTTGGCCCCCTCCCCTGGACTCCCTAGACCCTTGTCCCTCTTTAGGACTAACTGCTCTTTTCACTTCTGTAAATCACTTGGCTTGAGGGAACCAGAGGGACAAACTGCACCGTCTCCATTTTGACTGATTCCTCCATTTTGTGATGTCTCATGGTCATAGACTAGGCAAGCCTGGGCATGTCCAGGGGGCCCAGGCAAGTATGAGGCCTTATAAGGAATAAACAGGGTCCTCTAGCCCTGAAGATAACAGTCAGCACATTCCACAGCCCTGAGGGCAGCACCCACCAATGAGAGGCCTCCAAGAATGTAACCAGTCAATTCAAAAGTATGTTGGCATGCGTGGACTCTTTGGACCAATCAAAATATGATTATGTTATTCCCCTCCTCTCTTTGTTTGAAACCTATGAAAAGCTCGCCCCACCCCCTCCGCAATCTCTCAGATGGACCTACCACGTTAGTTTGATCTGAGAGTCTGAGCTTAAGTCCCAATAAAGATTCTTTTTTCTTGCATGCTCTCTGGACTCTGTGGTAATTCTTGGGGATCCATTCTCTGGGCACAACACAAACAATGTGTCCGATTTTTCATTAAGAGAGTTATACTAGCAGGGTTTTGTTTTGCTTGTTTCTTTTTTTTAATTTTATATATGTGAGTGTTTTATCTGCAAGTACATAAGTCCATGTTGTGTTTGGTTCACAAAGGCCATAAGGTGTCAGATTCCCTGAAACTGTAGCTGGTTGTTAGTTGCATGTGGGTGCTGGGAATCAAACCCTGATGCTCTGGAAAAGCAGACAGTGCTCTTAACCACTGAGCCATCTCTCCAGTCCCACATAGTCTTTAGAATAACTTGTAAATATTTAGTTACAACGTTAACAGAGATGTAAAATGAACATTAATTAAAGGTACAAGTTCATATTTACCATCGCTCAACAACAATACCTATTATGCCCCCAGAACTTCATAAAAAAAGATATAAAAGATTTAATCCTGAGTGATGAATGGAGTCTTGAATTATCAAAGGCTTACATTAAAACTGCATGAGATAGGCTCTGAGGTTTATTTAAAAAGGTATTTCATTCCCCTTCAGTTTCATCCTCCTCAGGCATCTTCACCATATTTAACAAAGTATCTAAGCTTATACATTCTTACTGCTTTGTGAAATCATCTTGGAGATTTCTGCATTTTCTTGAATTTACCATGTTGAAATGGCTATTTTCAGCTTTTAATTCAATATAAAACAGCCAAGATTCCATTTATCTCTCTGACTGGTTACTCTTCACAGAGTTCTGTAGTTAGGACAGCATTTTTTAATTGCTTATTTATCATTAGTGTTTTGGAAGACTGAGAGTTATAATGGGGGGGATTTAATTGTGGAACTTTACAAAACAACAAGTATTAATTTAACATCTTATATGTAATAGGCATAATAGTTAGGATCTTAATCTCTCAAGGTAAATTGCTTGGCTTAAAACCCCTCTTCACTGATATTAATTCTGTGACTTTAGTGACTTGGAGTAAATTGCTTAACTGCTATACAGATGTGGTGACTGAGTGTTCATCTATAAAAATACCAATAATCTTAGTAATAACATGGCAAAGTAGCTATGAATTCTATTTGAGTTAATCCAGTGTTTTGTAGTAAGCATTAAAAAATTCTGGCCATCATTATTGCCTCAATTATTTTAATGGTGGACCACTGTGTGAAGCCATGAAATACTATGAAAAACAAGGAAATATTTGCCAACTGACCAAATAAGTTACTAAAAATGCTAGAGATGATTAATTAATTGTTGATACATATGAAAATCCCATGAGTGGTTTAAAGGGTTATGAGCAGAAAACATGTTGTTTCTGAGTCCAAAGTGAATCACTACATTATGAAAATGAGTTATAGAAAACTGAATAATACTAATCTATTTTCCCTGAAACACAGGAAAATATACTTTTAAATTATTTTAATAAGATTTTTTACTTGTTTGAACCTTTCATACAATGTATTTTGATCATATTCCACCCATGCAACTTCTCTTAAATGCACTAGAAATGCTCTAATAACATCTGCTTTAATTAGGTGAAGGCCACACCAGTGGGAGCATGGATTTTTTTCTCCTTTGTTTTACTACTATGATAATTTTAATCATTTTCTTTTTTTTAAGAAAGGATATAAAATAAACATCAGTCAGCTGTGGCATATTACTAAAAAATACTCATCCTGAGGGCATCAGTTTTATCTGTAGATATTTCAGCATTGATTTTTGTTGTTGTTGTTCATCACAAAGTGGGAAACATCATATGATCTTATTATGTGATGCACAAAGCACATTTGATAAAAATCAGTATATGTAAATAATGAAAGCTCATACTGCATCAAGAATATGGAAGAGGTAAATATGACAAAATTCACTGTATGAAATTCACAAAGAATTAATAAAGAAGAAAAATTAACTTGAGCAGCACTCCTATAAATTAAATAGAATGTAAAATATAAGTTAGTAATTATCATGTTTAATGGAAAAAGTTTATGGTTTCCTCCTATAAAAAAACAAAAATGGTTGGGCATGGTGGTGGACGCCTGTAGTCCCAGCACTTGGGAGGCAGAGGCAGGTGGATCTTTGTGAGTTCAAGGCTAGCCTGGTCTACATAATGAGTTCCAGGACAGCTCGGGCTATAGGGAGACCATGTCTCAAAAAGACCAAAAAAAAAAAAAAAAAAAAAAAAAAAAAAAGAAAGAAAAAGCAAAAATGTTCACATTCAGCACTCATCTTCAATATAGGACTAGATATAAGGAAAGAAATAGAAATGAAAGATATATAAAATAGGACTTAATAAACAAACTACCTCTATATGTCATTTGTCTCCTTAAAAAAAAATCCATCATTATATGCCACAAAATAAAACCTTCTCAGAAGTAGTGAATTTAGTGATGATACCAGATATAAGATTAACACACTCAAATCAATTACATTTTTTTTTTGGTCTTTTTGAGACAGGGTCTCCCTGTAGACCCAGCTGACCTGGATTTGCTGTGGAGACCAGGCTGGCCTCAAACTCAGAGATCCACCTGCCTCTGCCTCCTGAGTGCTGGGATTAAAGGCATGTGCCACCATGCCCTGCCAATTACATTTTTTATATGAAAAATAAACATGAAATTTTAAATATGTTGTTATTTGTGATTGCACTTGAAATAAAATGATCAGTTATATATCTACCCAAACACAAGAATCTTAGGTTGAAAAATACAAACTAAAACACTTGCAAGTACACATATGACAGGGTACTCATGTTTACAATATACAAAGAACTCAAAAAATTAAATATCAAGCAAAGAAACCACCCAAATAAAAATGATCTATGGAACTGAGCAGAGAGTTCTAAAATGAAGAAATACAAATACATTATCATAGATAGATATACAACACATAGATAATAATAGATAGCCATCAGGAATTTGTAGATTACAATTACTGTTAGATTCCTCCTCACTCTAGTCAGAATACCAATAACCAAGAACACAGATGAAAACAAATGCTCATATGGATGCAGAGGAAAAAGGAACACTGTTCTTGTGAATGCAAAGTGGTGTAGTCACTATAGAAACCAGTATTAAAAAAATCATAAAAGACTCAAATAAAACTACCATGTGTCACACTTCTATCACTCCTGGGCATATACCAAGAAGATACTATGTAATATCAGAGATACTTGCACATCTGTGTTCACTGCTTCTCTACTCACAATACCTATAAAATGGAATCAGTCTAGATACACATTAACTTATAAATAAATCTATAAAGAAAATGTGATATATACATATATACACAATGAAATTTTATTTAGATATAAAGAAAAATAAAGTAATGTAATTTATAGTAAAATGGGTGGAACTGGAAAAAGTTACACTGAATGAGGTAACCCATGTCAAGAGACTCAAACACAGTATTTTATCTTTCATGTGTAGATCATAGCTCTGAAGTTTTAGATTTATTACTTTAGTTTGAAATGTCTATAGAGGCCTGGAATGGAGAATGAAGCCATAAGGGAAGAATATACCATATGGGGCATGGAGATGATAGAATACCTGTGAAATGAAAATAGTGGGAAGAAATCAGAAGAAACAGTGGATGTGGCAAAATTTAAACAAGGACGGGAATGAAAAATGGGGGAAATGAGGGGACCTTGACAGAGGGTTAACCAAAACTAAGAGTGCATGAAAAGGCCACATTTATGCATATTACTATATAAGAAAAATTTTACAAATCAGAATTTAATATTGAGTTTAAACAGAGGTATCATGGATGTGCAGATAATCCTGATCCTAGAAGTCATGACTATTAAACCAAAATCCAAGTACCAGGAAGGCCCAAGATGCCCTCCCCAATCCATACAGGTTATGGCCATTGCTCTTAGTTGCCTACCAGAACTGGAGGATAAGATCATATTGCTGAACACACCACACAACTTAGGTCAAGAACAAAAATAAATCATGCTTCAACTAAGTCAGAATTTTCCTACCTGGAGGCTAATATTCACAATCCCCAAAACTATTATGTAGACAGCTAGTGGAGAAGAGCCAGGAACAGGCTTCCAAGGTTTGGACCTTGAATGCTACAGTACCAGACTGCCATGTAAGATATGTCTACTGTTCTAATAGTGGCAATACTGTTATAGCAGTAACCAACTGATTTCTGCTTGTATCTGTGGCATACTCCACAGGAGGGAGCTCATGAATGGCACCTTGGAATCAGTCACAGACCCATGGCTTAGGAGTTCATAGTCACTGAAGTGAATCTAATACTTTTGTTTTTCTAAATAAGCATGGTTTCAAACTGCCTTCTAAATATTTATGTTTATTTATAATATGTTCCTCTCAGCTTTGATAAAAGAAGCTTCTTTGTGTAGTGAATTATTCTTAATTCAAAGACTCCTGGCTGGTTCAAGTTCTGAGAAGCGCATCTGGTTAATGATAAGCCTAAGAAAGAACACATATATGACTTACTTCAAGGTTCATGGAAGATCTTAGAGGATGGGGCAAAAAGAATGTAAGAGCCAGATGATGGGAGAAAGAGCTGTGAAACATTCTTACTGGCAGAACATGACTATGATACTCATGAACTCATAGGAACTGCAATTTCTTTAGGATCTTCATTTGACTAAGCTCTGAACCATTAAGTCATAGATGAGTAAGGGTCCCTTGAGGCTCTGATCTACCCAGGGGTGCTCAAAGCTGCTAAGGTTTTTTGGAGGAAGCTAAAGTTAGTTTTCAGTGGTGTAGCCACTGGTGAGTTACCATGCTTCAGTGGATAACCACATGGGTAGCCCAGTTTTCAAGGTCAGTAAAAATACTATTCAAACTGAAAGACATGTAAATGGGTTGAGAACTTGGTGGGAGGAGGGGTTTGGTAGTGTTATAAGGAAGGTAAGTGAGGGTGAAGGAAAGAGTGTGAGAAGAATGTAATATATGCATGTATGAAAATGTCAAAGAATAAGCTGGGTGTGGTGGCGCATACCTTTAATCCCAGCACTTGGGAGGCAGAGGCAGACAGATCTTTCTGAGTTTAAGGGCAGCCTGGTCTACATAGAGAGTTCCAGGCCAGCTGAGGCTACATAGAGACCTTGTCTCAAAGATCTCAAAAACCAAAAAAAAAAAAGAAATAAAATAAAAATCAAAGAATAAATTAATAAAGCATAGAAACTAAATAAATAAATCTAGGAAGACCTAAATGAATAAGCTCTGCTGACTTATGATTAGAAACATCCCCATAATTAGTGTTGTTTGTACTTCCCAAATTGATCTAACTCTTTAATGAAACTCCCTTCAAATTCCCAGAAATGCTTCTGGACAGGACTTTGAAGAGCTAAATAATTTTGAAAAAAAAAGGATAAAAATCAAAAGAATCACTCTATCTGACTTTAGAATCTACTTATATCTACTATCAAGTTACTGAAAGGGGATAGAAATGTAGATCGTTGGAAATGAAAAGACAGGCAAGAAGTAACTTATTTTTGAAAATGATGTAAGAAATATCAGTGAAACAATAGGTACTCTAGTGAGTGTTTCAGAAATACTACCATCTAATGGTAAAGTAATGAATACCGTCCTAAACTTCACAAGTTCAACCAGATTAATTCAAAATAGACATTATCTTGAAGGAAAGATGTTTATTTCTAAAACATCTACAAACATGTAAATTTTTTTTCAACATTTAAGGCTAGACAAAAAATTTTATAATCTTCAAATGTAAAACTGATAAAACAGATTTCATCCAAATTTTAAAATTTTGCATGGTTAGATTCTGTCTATGGACTGGTAGAAAGTAATTGTAATCAGAATATACAAAAGATTGTTGCAACTTCACAATAATAAAAATTAAGAATATTACATATGGATCACAGAAAATAGGCATTCGAAAATGAACTGCAGTTCCAGCAAGGATGATACAACAGATGGTAAATATGCACATTAAAGCCTAATTTGTGCTAGGACTATTGTTCAGTGGTAGACTTTAGCATTCACTAGGTTTGGAGTTTGATTTCCAGCACCACATAAAACAAATGAGCAAAATATTTCATTAGGCATTAGGAAAATGCACATTTAAACCACAGTGGTATAATCCTTTACAGCGATAAGGAACATCAACATTTATCAAAAAACAACTAACAACATCAAATGCTGGAGAGTCTACGGGGAACCTGGATCTCTCACATCTTTTGCCAATGACAATAAAAAATGGTATCGACATTCTTGCAAATAGTTTGACAGTTTTAAACCTAAACATGAGGCTCAGAAATGGCACTTTCAGACATGCATATCAAAGAAATTAAAAATCCACCTTGTACTCACACAGAAACTTAACAAAGTAATATTCATAGCCTTTTTCATATTAGCCCAAGTACTGGAAACAGTCAAAATATCTTTCAACATTTAAGTGCTTATATGATGTGCAATACTGATGTATGATGCAATATTATCTAGCAATTAAAGGAAGTGGACAATAGATTCATCAATATTATCTAGCAATTAAAGGAAGTGGACAATTGATACAGCTTGGGAGAAACCTCCAGAGAATAACCCTGAATGAAAACAAAACAACAACAACAAAGAGACCTCGAAGGTTATATATTATATAATTTCACTCTTCAAACCTGAGTATTATAAAAGCTGAGAACATGTAAGTGGATGCTTGCCACAGGTAAGGCATTAGGAGGAATAGAGGGATGAAAATGAGCACTGTTAAAAGAACACAACAGAGGCTGGAGGATGGCTCAGCGGTTAAGAACACTGGGTGTTCTTGCAGAAGACCTGGGTTCGAATCCAAGCACCCACATGGCAGCTAACAACTGTCTGCAACTCCAGTTCCGGGCGATCTGACAGCCTCTTCTGTCATCTGCCAGCATTGCACAATATGGGTGCGCTTACCTACATGAAGGCAATACACGCACACACATAAAATAATAAAATAAAAATATAAGAAATAAAATATTTAAAAAAGCACACAACAGAAAAGATCCTCATTTTGGTGATGGCACTACTCAGTAATTTGTGCTGTCAGATTGATGAGCATGCTTATATGCTAAAAATTGTGAAACAGATACACAGAAACAAGTAAGTGTTAGTGAGTTAGAGGATTTTTTTCAATTCACTATCCCGGTTGTAGTATTACAGTACAGTCTTGCGAGATATTCTGACATACGTTAAAAGTGCAGGAAAAATCTCTGTACTATCTGTGACAACTTCATGTAATTCTAGAATTATTACCACAAAAATTACAAGGGTAAGTAAACCATCTTCATTTCAAAAGAAATTATCCTGCTGTGTGCCTGCACAAGACTGAACTATGAACAACTGATAACCGATCAAGGAGGGGCTTAAGGATCCCTACCTCCCCATACATAGTAATTGGGTACTGATAGAATATGAAGGAGGGCTAGCCATTTTCTTAACTTGTGTACCCACTCAGAAACCTGTCAAGATCCAGCAGCTCTAAACACATGTTCACACACACATGAACCCAGTTAAACTCAGTGAATGTAAACACACACACACACACACACACACACACACACACACACACACGTAAACAAAACAATAAAATTAAAGAATGTGGGAAGGGGAATGACAGGGAGAAGGCTGGGTAATAGGGATAGGAGGAATGTAAGAGGGGTATATAATAATCAAAGTGTATGTTATGCATGTATGAAATTGTCAAAGAACAAATTCAGTAAATTTTTAAAAGAAATTATTCAAGAAAAAAATGAATTTTAGAGCACTAACATATTGCCATATCTAGGAAATATATAAGTTAGCAGGATCCATTTTTTATGGTGTAACAGAGAGCAAGTAAGATGGATATCTATATATTTTTTTAAATGATTTATTTAATAACAACATACTTAGAAGAAGCATATCATTACAACACAATTGACATATTCAATAACGAGGTAGGATGCATCTCTTTCAAAATTGGCTGTAAATTTTTAGGTTTACAGTTGAATTATTACGAGAACCTTGAGAGTGAGTAGGAAGGATGGACTGGCAGGTTGGCAAGCTGGCAGGCTAGTAGGTGAGGTGACTAAGCAGTCAGATATTCCTGATCAGGGCCAGTTTGGGGGGAAGAGATGACCTGCTCCTGCTGTGAGAACCCTGCTGAACAGAGAGTTCTCAAAAGAAGAAGTAAAGATGGCTAAGAAGCATCTTAAAAGATGTTCAACGTCACTAATAATTGGGGAAATGCAAATTAAAACTACTTTAAGATTTCATCTTACCCCAGTCAAACTGGCTTAGATCAAGAAACAAATCATAACAAATGTTGGAGAGGATGTGGGGAAAGGGGAACACTCATCCACTGGTGGTGGGGCTGGAAACTTATTCAACCCCTATGGAAAGCAGTGTAGAGAACCCTTAAAAAACTAAAAATGAACCTATTTGACTCAGTTATACCTCTCCTTGGCATATACCCAAAGAACTCATCCTATTGCAGAGATACCTGTACATCCATGTTTGTTGCTGCTCTTTTCACAATAGCTAAGAGATGGAAGCAACCTAGGTGTCCCTCAATTGATGAGTGGATAATGAAAATGTGGATATCTATATTTTACAGCGTTAACAGAGATTCAGCTTTCAGTAGCTCAATCTTTTTTAATTCTCATTGGTTTTAAAGAACTGACAAAGGATTATAAAATCATAAAAATGAGAAAGGTCTAGCCAGGAAATTAGAGATCTAGGCAAGACAGTGATTACGTTCAGACTCCTTTGCATCATAACCTTTCTAAGTGTCATTAGTGGCACGTTGAATTAGCTATATTGTGAAGAACACATTCATTTTCATAAGGTATTACACATTTCATTGTTATCACATTTATTCAATTAATTCTTAGTTTTCAGTTTCAACACACACATGCACACACACACACAAACACACACACACACATATCCACAGGTGTTTAGAACTATTCTCTCTTGTATTTGTCCTCAATAAACATCAAATTCAACAGATATTATTTATTGCATATTATAAAGTTAAGAACACTTGATGCTCTTGAAGAGGACTTTGGAGCACTTACATACATGCAACCAAAACACATAAAATAAAAATAAATCAATAAAATACATTTTAAGTACTTATAGAAAAAAGTTATCTTTATTTCTCTTCTACATCCATACTGATATTTATTTTCAAATTTATACTAATACTACTGTTGATAGAAAGTAACACATGCCATGAAAGTTACAATGTTACAAGGTATATATTATTCCCATTTGTAATTTATCTCTTTGCACAATGGACTTTAAATTTATGGTCTATATAACACTGACCATATACATTATTGCTAGAGTACTAATATACTCCAATACAGCATACATACATGAATATAAGAGACATATTTTAATTTAAATCTTGATGCATCAGTGAAAAGCAAAATTCCTTTTGGATAACAGAATAAATATTAAATACAGCACACAGGAACTTTATCTTCTTCCTGGATCAATATTTAAGATACAATCCACTCATTTTGTGCACATTTCTTGGAAATTCCAATATATGATACACAAAAGGAAAATAAATGCATGGGAAATAAATGACAGATGGAAATAAAGACGAATGAGGTGAAATAAAATGAAATGGCTCGTTTAAAGATAAATAAAACATTTTACGGCATGCAGAAAAATTTGTATATATAAAACTAAAACGATACAATCCACTCATTTTGTGCACATTTCTTGGAAATTCCAATATATGATACACAAAAGGAAAATAAATGCATGGGAAATAAATGACAGATGGAAATAAAGACGAATGAGGTGAAATAAAATGAAATGGCTCGTTTAAATTAAAATAT